>NW_025777219.1:0-102598 GCF_021130785.1 Homalodisca vitripennis
TTTAAAACAACATAAAATCTTCGTTTTGTGACAAATGTGAAATTGAGATACGTGGCCAATCGAAGCAATAATAATAAATTTCCGCTGTATTTTCCCGCATACTTCTCGTTTCTTTTAAGCCAGTTTTTTTATAGATTGTGTGCTTTAAAATTATACATTAATATAGGTAATCTGTGATCCATTACCTTACAATATATCCATAGCTTAAATGACTGGTATTTATCATTTGTATTAAATTTCATTGCTTACGTCTTTGAATTACATGCAGCTTCTCATTTGCCTTAAATTTAACTTTAACCCCTTTTGCCGTGCGTCTCCTAGGAAATGAAAAGAGTAACAGCTTAAACTCTTGTTTTAACGTGTATTTATACCTACTACAAATTCTATTTTTTTTTTTAATCTAACAACTCCGAATATATAACAATACTGGTAAATGTGAATAAAGTAAAACCATCTTTTTCTTAGTAAAAAAAGAACGTCTTGTACCTGTATTTTGTTAAATGCATCGTTGTTATCACAACGCCATCTTTTTTTGGCAAATATTTTAGAGCATACATTCTAATAATTATTCTAATAATTATAAGAATCCATTTTTTCATTAATTAGTTTTTTTTTTCTTCAGTAAAGCAGGCATTCTTCCCAAAGACTATTTTACAATAAATGTATAGCTGTAATACATACAGTTAATACTGTACCTTCTCTGCTGATCTATGCTGAGTGGGGGCTCAGCCTCTGCTGTAGTTAACGTGCTGATATGTAATTTCTTGGAAAATATAAAATCATATAGATTAGGAATATAAGATTATATATCTTTTATTTTGTTTATTTATTTCTTTCCAACGGAATTAAACCAGTAGTAGACGTAATAAGTTAAAAATAGAGTATAAATTATCTAATAGCACTAATATAATGTATATATACACTAAACATTAAATAACAAACAGTGTTGAAATAAATAATAATCAACAAAACAGCGAAATTAGTAAATTTAAATATAAGTAAAACAAATAATCAAAACAAAGGTAAAAAAACAAAAAACAATAATAAATAGCTAAATATAAACTATATACCACATATTTTAATTAATCACCACGACCATTTATCGTCACGCATCTTAATTTCTGCCGTGACGATCGCCATTTACTATTGGCCTCTGGTCAGACGTAGGTCCTTGGTAGATGAATGCAGACGTACTGTATTCTGTAGTTCAGTTTTAATAATTAGTGTTGTGTGTTTGGGTTTTTTTTCATTAAGTGCATGTTTTAGAGTTAGTGAAGGTGACACACAACATGGTGGTTGTGATTCCTGACTTAGGCGTGTCCCAACGCTCTGGTATGATTTGTTTATTTTAAACTAGTTTGTAATTATGTGTTATGTTAGTTATTTACCTGATGAAGAGATCAGATTGCAGATCTCAAAACCTAGTGTTAATGATTTTTTTCTGTTTCACTGAACGGTTGCAAATGTTCGGTAAAATCCTGTTTCCTTCACGTCCGTCCATTGGCAAAAGGACTTCAAACAAAGAATACAATTTTAACTTAAATAGTAACGATAGTAACCAAATTCGAAATTGTCCGAAACCCCAAAAAGAAATAATGCCTCGGCTATGATTTATAATAGCTTGATCAGTATCAGAACAAACATTCTCCATTTTCTACTAAACTTAAGAGCGCCCGTTTATTTGAAATTATAATTATCATGTTTTTAATAAACAGCTAAACTAACTGTGGAGAATATAGAATCGTCTACGGGTATAAAGTACGACAAGGAATTAATTAGTTTTGTCACCTCCAGTTACTTCAGAGATTATATGAGTTTAATCATTACGTCTTTCTCTATTTTCTACTGTTGTTTTAATGTAAAACATTTTTATGGTTGTCAAGAAGAAAGGATATCACCGAGGGCGGCTCAGTAAAAATCCTGCTCAACAACGAGGAGAGAACAAACAACACGGCCTTAAGTAGACAAATGGGGTGAATGTTCAAGCCAAACAAATGATCCTACTACTCAGCTAGTTCCTTATTTTCTCCTCGGCCTAGCTTTGTTGGTGACTGTTAGATACTGATAGAACTTTATGTACCTTGTACATACTCCCTGCATTCATCGAGTACTTGGACTTTAATATTAACTTCAAGTATACGCTAACATTTAATTCGCAAAATGTATTCTAGTACACTGAAATAACGCCAATTAGATATCAACTTCTGATGGTAAAGTAATTAAAAGATCCCTCATTAGTCAAGTTTTATCATATTCTCCTAAGAAGAAGGGAACCCTCAATTTCACACAATCATCAATTGCACGCACTATAACTCATTTGTCATTGCCATCTATACCTCTCGCACTTTTTTTATGTTATATATTTACGCATGTATACGTCCAGTGTCTTGAGTTCATTAATTATTGTTCAAAACTTTAAAAATGGAGATGTCCGTTGAAATGTAAAATAAAATAAAATAAGACTCAAACATAGGAAAAGTCCATCACAGTTAGTTTTGTTTCGTGTCCTATCTTAGAGAACATGGTTAACTGTTATTTAACAGCCGATATAGCGAAAATTATTGGCTGAGCGATAGCGAAGCCTCTTCTAAAGGTTTATCGAAAAAATCGATTTGTCCCTGTTGGGAATAAATTCAAACGAAATTTACACATTTTTTAGAGAAAATCGTTCCCTAAACACGCTAATTAAATACTGAAAATGTCGAGATTGATAAAAAATATTTATAGTTATACTGCCCAAAGTGATATGGAAACAAAAGTATTTTGAGTGTGATACATTCGTAACTTTACTAAACCCGCAGGGCTCTCTTTGTTTGTCGATTTTCCTACGCGCGCAAGCAGGCACACGCGCGGCCCACCGTTCTGGCTTATGGCAGTTTCCTTTGTTTGATGAAATAAATTTCCCAGGTATTAAGCATTTGTTATATTTATTTAATTAAGGTAAACATTTACATTAGCAGACAACGCGATCTGTCAAAATTAGGTTTATTTTTTGACCCCAATTATTAAAATTGAACTAACAAACAGATTACATATTTCTAATAAACCAATTTGGAGTCATAGCATATTTTGAGAAGGGCATTTAGAGTAAACCAATAATAATAATAATAAAGGCTCATCCCGGATTCCTGATTTGCCGCAAACTTCTTTCTGCCTTTACGACCGTCTATTTGGCATCTGGTCAGTTTTCAGTGATTGGTCGACCATTGCAGATCTATTGCGCACTTTATTCTTTAATTCGTTTTCAATAATTATTAGTATTTGGTTTATATGAAGTGAATGTTTTAGCTAACATCTATAAATGCAACTAATGAATATTCATTTATATTGATCATCATAGTCACAAATACCTTAGCTACGTCTATAAATATGAATAGATGAAATCGTTTTATTTGCAGTCAACAATTTACATTAACGTAGTTATGGTGGGAAGGTTTGATTCAATGTGAACGTAGACTTTAGCTCCAGTTCACTTTCCTCTTAAGTGCAGCATCTGAAATCTGATACTTTCGCTGACTTGACTCCTGAAAATCTGGAGTCATGATCGTCTGAATTGATTCAAAAATAGTCGGCGACGAAAAAGCTCAAGAAGCTTTGCAATTGTTTTCGATATCAGAGACACCTATTTCTTACGGATTGGCATTGTGGGTGGCGGCACAACAACAATCTTTTCCATAATTTTCATCTTTCAAAAAAAAGCAGTTCGAAAAATTGCAAAACTGCAATGGAGAGAGTCGTGCAGGCCAGCTTTCAAAAATCTAAAATTGTTGACATTACCTTACCTCTACGTCTTGGAAACGTGTCTTTTTTCAAATCCAAATGCGAACACACAAGAGGTAGTGATTTACACTCTTATGCAACTAGAGGCAGGGATGACTACCGAACTGGAAGACGCAGGGACGGTAGCTCACGAGCGTTTGCCTTCCTCAGGCAGGAGTTCGAATTGTCAACAACTTGCCAAACTCGATTAAATGTCCCCATGCTGATGGCATTCAAAGCTCGTCTAAAAACAACATTGATTACAACATGCGTTCTACAGTATAGTCGAGTTTTATGGCACACAATTGGGAGACCTTTCAATTGGTTGACTGACCGGGGAAGTTGGTGGATCAATTCGAATGGGTGAGAGGGAGTGAACGCAAAAAATTGTATGTATGGAAGGGACTTCGATGGTAGAACGAATGGAAAATTTAGCTCAGAATACTTAGACGATTGATATAATATTGTTTATATGTTCTATGTAATAAATAATTTATTATTATTATTATTACCTAGACTACAAAATCTAGGCAAAGAGGTATTCTCATTGTCTCATCAGGTGCACAATAAAAAAAATAAATATACTGGTTCCAACTGACGAATAAGAAACCTATATAATGTGAAAAATTAAGTAGTTTGTTTATGGTTTTACCTCAAGAAATTTACTCTCGGTCTTAAATTGTTCGTAATATATCAGAACATTTGAAGTAATCTAAGTGTTTTATACTCTCATGACAAGGTCATACTTTTCGAAGGATCTTCCTGTGATAAAATCAACCTAAGCTGTTCACGGTTAGTCAGTAAAAACTCTGATCTTTCTTTAAACTGAATATTTTGTATAGTTTCCTCATGAGGTTATATTGAATTACTAACATTATTAAATTCGGTCATTTGGAGCATAATACATTCACCATTCCATCATTAAAGACTGTGGAACCACCGAATAAAATTGTGTAAAATATGTAAAGGTGTGAGAATGGATACAGAATCATAACTGTGTACATACACACTTGTGGTAGTTGTTTGTTCACATTAGTCTCCATTCAAGATCTCAGAGCAGCCCACACAGTTTAGAAGTGGATATATCGGAACCTTCCTAACTTGTGTATATGGAACGAATAAAAATAATGTTGTAAATTGCCATGCAAAACAGTTTTTAAAAACTATTTTGTGTGAGTGCTACATGTTTCGAGATGATTTCACAACCATTAAATATTTAAAAACGTCTCTTCAGGACTAGATGAAAGTGGTTCCAAAAGTGCACTGACGGTTATATCCGTCTGATCCTAAAAGAGCACTGACGGTTATATCCGTCTGAGCCCAAAAGAGTACTGAAGGCTATATCCATCTGATCCTAAAAGAGCACTGGACGGTTATATCTGTCTGATCCCAGAAGAATACTGACGGTTATATCCGTATGATCCCAAAAGAGTACTGACGGTTATATCCGTCTGATCCCAAAAGGGTAATGACGGTTTAACCGTCTATCACAGGATTGTTGAAATAATCCCATATTAGAGCTGTTTATGTTCTCTAGTGGCCTTCCTTATGTACTATTTCGACTGTTTAAATGTTTTAATGAATTATTGATATAAAATGCACATGACGTCAGATATATAACAACAGCTTTGCCGCCAAATATCCTGTCTCTTGGCAAGTTCATTTAATAGGTTTACTTGTAATTGTTTGTATTTTGTAATGCAGTACATGCAATCAAACCCCAACCAAAGGAAGTGCAAAGCTTCACGTCATGGATTTTCCAAATAAATGTCATAAAACAAATATAGGAAACGTCGTGTTGCAATGAGGAGAAGAGGCCGCAGCTGTTTTAGAGCCTGGAGCAGTCGCAACGCTTGACAGTACGGTCCATTTCCCGCGCTATCTACCAGCAAGGGAAGATGACCGATGAAAACTAAAACGCTGCTTTGGGTACTCAAATACAACACAAAATGTAAGAGAGAAGAAGTTGGTTTATGAGGGCACTAAGTGTGAAATAGCACTTTTGCGTGTACCAAGGTTTTTAGAAAATTATTATACTTTGCCAAATTTCTACAAAAAAAAAAACGAAATTGTTAGTTTTAAGGCCTATAAGGTGCAAATAGTTAATTATTTACGCCTTTATGATGTTTAAATACATTTTGAATAAATATAAGTGTTTCTTTACTCCATGGAGTCAATTATAATAATATATAGTTTTGCTTACTCTAGTACACCCTTGGAGGTCGAACGGTTTATATCCGTACAGTACTCCTCAACCGGATAAAACTCTGTCAATGTAACTTGCCTTGAAACATGTCATTTATACAAATAATATAAAAAGTGTAACTGCTCTGATGAGGTAAGGTAACAAATTTATATCCACTATTTTGCGAATGCGGCAAATAATAACTGCCGCCTGAAATCTGGTCGAACGCAAACTGATCATAGTAATGCAAATGGTTTGCCGCTTACTCCAGTGACACGGCCACAATCTATCTCTTTTACAGAACTGTATAATATAACAATTACACACACACACACAAAATATACATATATATATATATATATATATATATATATATATATATATTATATATATATATATAATATATACATATATATGTACATAAATATATACACAACACATGGATATAATTATATGTATGTAAGAAAGAAAACTTCAATTTAACTGCTTGATACTCCCTTACTCCTTGGTAAACTTTTATATAATATAACATAAAATTAACAAAAGAAGAAAAAAGTTATTAAATCATCCGTAGTTTTCATTTAGTACAAAAAAACAAAAAAAACGTTGTAAGCTGTCAGTCATTGTAGATTATGTATTTGTTAGTAATAAACCACATATTTTACTTAGAAATCCTCATAAACTATATTACTTATTTAATGACATGGAAACATCAATATCTAATACAACAATGTTAATATTAATACTTTTCTGTTAACTGTAGTTGCCTAAATTAAAAATATATGATGCTTCTAGTTGATTAATTATGAACGTGATTTATTAGTAAAACATGACTTAGTAAGCGAACTTGTCCATTACAAAGTAAATTTTGCTATTGAAAAACACTGGCTGTTCGAAGTCATGAGCTTTTTAGGTATAGGAATTTTTAAAGAATGTATTTAAAGCTAAATATCAATGAAAATGTTACGAATTTTATCCGATAGATGGCATCACATCCTTGGGAAAGTTCTTAACTGATTTATAAGCCAGGCAGTCATAGACTTAAATTATGAATAGAAGCATACATAAATGACTTTTATTTCAAATTTTTTAAAATAGAAATGTTTGGTAACCATTTTGTAGGTAATAAGTTTTGAAATTTTTTACTTTTAAAATCGGTTGAATAGTTCGTTCGGAATCCTTTTTTCGTTATTTCTGGTATTTACCTCTTGCCAATAATGCACTGCACAGACCACCGCCCACCCTGATGCCTCCTGCAGTTCTCGGGTCTTGCCTAGCACATTCTGCAACAAATATCAATCTACGTGGCACGTGTTTAATCATTTACGTCCAACCACCAATTTAAAGTATATAATCAATAGCATCCTATCATCGAGGAGGCGATGATCAATAGCATCTCCACAGACTCCTTACAAGATCGTAAACTAAAGGACCGATATCTTATTTACATAGTAAAAAATTGTGCAGGAAGATTGAGCGAGCACTAAAAAGCCTAACCTAATTAAGGTTTGGATAGGTTTAGTTTCTGAAATTGATCAAGATTCACTGAAGGTAGCATAGTAGACATGTAGGATGCAAGGACGTAGCCAGCGAGGTGGTCGCAGGGTCCGAAACCCCTCACCAAATTTTTAAATTTGTTAAATTATTTTTTTTAGTAAACTAATATTATTATTTAAATAATTCAGTATTACTGACATGTATTGCTGAAAGATCGTTCTCAAAACAAAGAAAACGGATCAAATGACTTTTTTAGGACAAAAAATGGAGCCTTACTCCTCTGTCCACCAAAGGACAACATAAGTTGTTGGAACTCTCCCCAAAGTTTTCATGGCTACGTTTCTTGGTTAGAAGATGATTATAAATAATCATAACAATGCGTTATGTACAATGATCGCTGGTAAGCTATAACTTAAACTCATCTGCTATAAAATTGGTCCCAATGAATAACTCCACAAATCCCCCAGTAATCTGTGGCTCTGACATGTCAGTTCTTAACTCGAGTATCAGACCATCAATACCGACGCGGTGCACTGAAAGATCGATGGCAGTTTGGACATCGAAACCCACTTGCCCATCATGTCGGTTACGTAGAGGTAGAAGTAGAAATGTAATTTATTCCCTCAAATGCAATAAATATTTACAAGTAGTTTATTTTATATAAAAACAAATTAAAACTAAAACTCAATTGTCTTGTTGTCCGATTAATTTTAGGCTATAAATATGTCCTATTTAAGAATAAACATACTTTAGCACAATGACAGTTTACTTTAAAAGTTTTTAAGGGGGGTCCGTACCAAAAAATTTCATTTTTTTGAGTTTTTTGGTTTTTTTTAGTTTTATATTCTTCAGAACCTCACCTTTTCAAAGATGTGCTTATTTTCTTTCTATCTTTATTAGAAGTTATTGAAAAGAAAGTTTTTCGAAAGCATTGCAACCAATTTATGGTGAAAGAGGCAGCCCCGCTGGTGGCCCACCGCTTTAATCATATTCATACATACTACTACTATTCTTGTTTCCTTATTGTTATGTTATGTTCATTTGCCAAAAGCTGTTATGCTTGCTATCAAGCCAATATTTAGGGATTTGGCTGATTCTGAGCTTTTGCAAAAATGTGTGAAGGGCAAAACACAAAACCCAAACGAATCATTGAACAATGTGAATTTGGTCTGTAATACCAAAAAGGGTTTTTTTGTTAGCCTAGCAGTGCTAAAATATGGGACTTATTTAGCTATAAGCACATTTAATAATGGCCTGATAAGTAGAGTACAAATAATGGATGAGCTTAAACTTTCTCCTGGTAAAAATTTGGTTGCCGCAATGAAAAGCCTTGAGAATAAGCGACTCAAGAAAGCCGAATTAGCTGTAAATGAGCTTGAGAAGAAAATCAGGAAGGCTAAGGCATTGAAGAAAAGAAAGTTAGAGGACCAATTTGAGCAGGATGAAGCAGACAAACCAGCCTACAGCACTGGCAGCTACTGATGTTACCAAGTTCACTGTAGGTTAGTACAACGATTTTTTCAATCGCGTTTTCCCAAAATTTGTATTTTCTAACTTTGATGTAAGTTTTCTCAGGACCTGTTAAAGATATCTTTATGAAATTTTCACTGTGTGTTTGTTTTAGTATTACACTAGTCACTAACACAAGGATTTTGTAAAAATTTTTTTTTTTGGGCTTATAAAAATTAAATTTCTGAATTAAAAACTTGAAATTTAAACACAAGGTTTTAAAAAAAATTTGTAGAAAAATTAAAATACAAAATAAACAAAAATCCTTGTGTCAGTGAGCTAAGTATTACATGATTAATAAAATAAAATAAAAACATTTCAGTGTAGGTTCAACACAACTCTATAAAAATTACATATAATTAACATTACGGAGATAGGCGAACAGACCCCCCTTAAATTTAAAAAAAATGCTATTGATATTGTTTGAGGAAATAACAGGGCCTCCAAGGCTGAGCCTATTTGGAGGTTTCCATCATTGTATCACGACAAAATATTACAGATTCCATCTTTAGAATAATGAAAAATAAAAATTCTCGCTCTAAAAACATAAACAAATCATCACACATTTATTCCATATTCTTAAACTGAGCTATATAATGTTAAATAATATAAATGGTCCTAAAATATACATACAAACCTATAAATAATAATAAAATAAAACTAATACAGTCATTACGGATATAAAAATGCATCAAATTACACAACTATTAATTAACCAAAATTTCTGGCTACAGTATAAATGTATGTTATTATAACTTTAGTTTGCTTCGTCCAGGGAATTTCCGCAGTGTTTCAATATCCTCTATAACAAAATAACCAATAATAAAGTATTTTTAAGAATATATTTTAATTTTTGGAAGTTTTAATATTTGACTGGTGGTTTTTTTATACATTCTAGGTGCAACACAAAAAAGAAATACCTAGCAGGGAATTGCAATACTCTTCGTTATAGCCTGCAGTTTCATTCTCCACTCAGAATATCTAAATCATTTCTACTTATTCAAGCTTTTACAAAGTTTGACTCACGATACGCAGAGTCAAATCTAGACCGAGAGTAATATTTATATTTATATATGGGCAGCTTCTCAGGCACGATACACAGAGTCCACATCTAGACCGAGAGTAATATTTATAATTATTTATATATGGGCAGCTCCTGTGGCACGATACACAGTCCACATCTAGACCGAGAGTAATATTTATATTTATATATAGGCAGTTTCTCAGGCATGATAGGCTACACAGAGTCACATCTAGACCGAGAGAGTAATATTGATATATGAGTAGCTCCTGAGACACGATGGAGTTGTGTACGCATAAAACATCTGGATCGAAAGTAATATTAATATATATGTACCTCCAGAGACATGATGAAGTTGTATACGCAAAGCCACATCTGGACAGAAAGTAATATTGATATATGAGTAGCTCCTGAGACACGTAGAAGTTGTATATACGCAAAGCCACATCTGGACAGAAAGTAATATTGATATATGAGTAGCTCCTGAGACACGATGGAGTTGTGTACGCAAAGTCACATCTGGACAGAAAGTGATATTGATATATGAGTAGCTCCAGAGACACGATGAAGTTGTATACGCAAAGCCCACATCTGGACAGAAAGTAATATTGATATATGAGTAGCTTCCAGAGACACGATGAAGTTTTATACGCAAAGCCACATCTGGACCGAAAGTAATATTGATATATGAGCAGCTCCTGAGACATGATGAAGTTGTGTACGCAAAGCCACATCTGGATAGAAGTTAATATATTGATATATGAGTAGCTCCTGAGACGTGATGAAGTTGTGTACGCAAAGCCACACCTGGATAGAAGTTAATATTGATATATGAGTAGCTCCTGAGACACGATGAAGTTGTATAAGCAAAGCCACATCTGGACAGAAAGTAATATTGATATATGAGTAGCTCCTGAGACGTGATGAAGTTGTGTACGCAAAGCCACACCTGGATAGAAGTTAATATTGATATATGAGTAGCTCCTGAGACACGATGAAGTTGTATACGCAAAGCCACATCTGGACAGAAAGTAATATTGATATATGAGTTGCTCCTGAGACGTGATGAAGTTGTGTACGCAAAGCCACATCTGGATAGAAGTTAATATTGATATATGAGTAGCTCCTGAGACGTGATGAAGTTGTGTAGGCAAAGCCAGCCACATCTGGACACAGAAAGTAATATTGATATATGAGTAGCTCCTGAGACACGATGAAGTTGTATACGCAAAGCCACATCTGGACAGAAAGTTATATTTATATATGAGCAGCTTCTGAGACACGATGGAGTTGTATACGCAAAGCCACATCTGGACAGAAAGTAATATTGATATATGAGTAGCTCCTGAGACACGATGAAGTTGTATACGCAAAGCCACATCTGGACAGAAAGTAATATTGATATATGAGTAAGCTCCAGAGACACGATGAAGTTGTATACGCAAAGCCACATCTGGACCGAAAAGTAATATTGATATATGAGCAGCTCCTGAGACATGATGAAGTTGTATACGCAAAGCCACATCTGGATAGAAGTTAATATTGATATATGAGTAGCTCCTGAGACGTGATGAAAGTGTTGTGTACGCAAAGCCACACCTAGATAGAAGTTAATATTGATATATGAGTAGCTCCTGAGACACGATGAAGTTGTATACGCAAAGCCACATCTGGACAGAAAGTAATATTGATATATGAGTAGCTCCTGAGACGTGATGAAGTTGTGTACGCAAAGCCACACCTGGATAGAAGTTAATATTGATATATGAGTAGCTCCTGAGACACGATGAAGTTGTATACGCAAAGCCACATCTGGACAGAAAAGTAATATTGATATATGAGTAGCTCCTGAGACGTGATGAAGTTGTGTACGCAAAGCCACATCTGGATAGAAGTTAATATTGATATATGAGTAGATCCTGAGACGTGATGAAGTTGTGTACGCAAAGCCACATCTGGACAGAAAGTAATATTGATATATGAGTAGCTCCTGAGACACGATGAAGTTGTATACCAAAGTTACATCTGGACAGAAAGTAATATTGATATATGAGTAGCTCCTGAGACGTGATGAAGTTGTGTACGCAAAGGCCACACCTGGATAGAAGTTAATATTGATATATGAGTAGCTCCTGAGACACGATGAAGTTGTATACGCAAAGCCACATCTGGACAGAAAGTAATATTGATATATGAGTAGCTCCTGAGACGTGATGAAGTTGTGTACGCAAAGCCACACCTGGATAGAAGTTAATATTGATATATGAGTAGCTCCTGAGACACGATGAAGTTGTATTACGCAAAGCCACATCTGGACAGAAAGTAATATTGATATATGAGTAGCTCCTGAGACGTGATGAAGTGTGTACGCAAAGCCACATCTGGATAGAAGTTAATATTGATATATGAGTAGATCCTGAGACGTGATGAAGTTGTGTACGCAAAGCCACATCTGGACAGAAAGTAATATTGATATATGAGTAGCTCCTGAGGACACGATGAGTTGTCATACGCAAAGTTACATCTGGACAGAAAGTAATATTGATATATGAGTAGCTCCAGAGACACGTAGAAGTTGTATACGCAAAGCCACATCTGGACAGAAAGTAATATTGATATATGAGTAGCTCCTGAGACACGATGGAGTTGTGTACGCAAAGCCACATCTGGACAGAAAGTAATATTGATATATGAGTAGCTCCTGAGACACGAAGAAGTTGTATACGCAAAGCCACAATTTGGATAGAAGTTAATATTGATATATGAGTAGCTCCTGAGACACGTAGAAGTTGTATACGCAAAGCCACATCTGGACAGAAAGTAATATTTAAATATGAGCAGCTCCTGAGACTCGATGAAGTTGTATACGCAAAGCCACATATGGACAGAAAGTAATATTTATATATGAGCAGCTTCTGAGACACGATGGAGTTGTATACGCAAAGCCACATCTGGACAGAAAGTAATATTGATATATGAGTAGCTCCTGAGACACGATGAAGTTGTATACGCAAAAGCCACATCTGGACAGAAAGTAATATTGATATATGAGCTCCTGAGACATGATGAAGTCGTGTTGATGATGGTAAGTAAATGAACTGTCCATCACCCAGTCATCGTGTTTTTAATCCATTTGCGATCGACACATCACCTCAAACTCTACCTTGATTAAAGTTTCATCAACTAACGTAAAATTACGGCCATTTCATGAATTAATTACTAGGTGACCTTTTCATTCCGCAATTACTGCTCCATCAGTGTTTGTTTACATTGGAAACTGCGATCGTACTCGTACAGCACGACCTATTCATACAACTCGTATTAATTAAATACCACTGTGTTTAAAAAAAACCTCTTAAAAGTAACGTATCTACGACTATATGTTAATTAAAATAAGTGGTAATATCTTATTGCATCCATTAAATTAGTATCAATGATACTTTTTATTTGTAAAGTAAAACCAGGTAAACGCCATTGCGCAATGAAACAAACCGTTATTTCTGTGTGATTCTCTTTAAATGTTTCGCCGGCCACTTGGTATGCAGCATAAAGCCTAATTACACCTATCGTAGATTCATAAGAAGTAACTTAGAACTCATGTAAAAACATTATTCATGCAAAACTATTAGTAACTATTAGTGTTAGTATAGATTCAGAATATATGAAGAAAAACATTCCAAATAAATGACGAGCATCCATTATATTCCAATATTATTAGTTATTAATATATAATATAGTGCTATATAAATTATATATATTAATATTATATATATATATATATATTATATTAATATATATAAACACACACACACACCTCACACACACAAACACACATGTCTTTATATATAATACATAAGCAACTACTACTTGAAATTGGTAGGGGGTCTATCGAGACGTAAACATTGAAAACATTTATCAAAGGCCCCTAAATGTTACTTCCATCTAATTTAGGGGAGGGTTTTGAAGAAGTTTACTAAATTTCCTAAATATTCTTAATTATGTTTAGTCGAACATTGTTGTTATTTTACGAATTATCTGTAACAATAGTCCTTCCGGCTGTAATTGTGATGTGTCGGTTGTAAAGTACCGGTAATTGTGTTTAGTCGAACATTGTTGTTATTTTACGAATTATCTGTAACAACAGTCCTTCCGGTTGTAATTGTGATGTGTCGGTTGTAAAGTATCGGTAATTATGTTTAGTTGAACATTGTTGTTACTTAGAAATTATTTGTAACAAGAGTCCTTCTGGCTGTAATTGTGATGTGGCGGTTGTAAAGTACCGGTAATTATGTTTAGTTGAACATTTTCGTTACTTTACGAACTATCTGTACAAACAGTCCTTCCAGCTATAATTATGATGTGGCGGTTGTAAAGTACCGGTAATTATGTTTAGTCGAACATTGTTGTTTATTTTACGAATTATCTGTAACAACAGTCCTTCCGGCTGTAATTTATTGTGATGTGGCGGTTTGTAAAGTATCGGTAATTATGTTTTAGTCGAACATTGTTGTTATTTTACGAATCATCTGTAACAACAGTCCTTCCGGCTGTAATTGTGATGTGGCGGTTGTAAAGTACCGGTAATTATGTTTAGTCGAACATTGTTGTTATTATACGAATCATCTGTAACAACAGTCCTTCCGGCTGTAATTGTGATGTGGCGGTTGTAAAGTACCGGTAATTATGTTTAGTTGAACATTTTTGTTACTTCACGAACTATCTGTACAAACAGTCCTTCCAGCTATAATTATGATGTGGCGGTTGTAAAGTACCGGTAATTATGTTTAGTCGAACATTGTTGTTACTTTACGAATTATCTGTAACAACAGTCCTTCCTCCGGCTGTAATTGTGATGTGGCGGTTGTAAAGTACCGGTAATTATGTTTAGTTGAACATTTTTGTTACTTTACGAATTATCTGTACAAACAGTCAGTCCTTCCAGCTATAATTGTGATGTGGCGGTTGTAAAAGTACCGGTTAATTGTGTTTAGTCGAACATTGTTGTTATTTTAACGAATTATCTGTAACAACAGTCCTTCCGGCTGTAATTTATTGTGATGTGGCGGTTGTAAAGTATCGGTAATTATGTTTAATCGAATATTGTTGTTATTTTACGAATTATCTGTAACAATAGTCCTTCCGGCTGTAATTGTGATGTGGCGGTTGTAAAAGTACCGGTAATTATGTTTAGTTGAACATTTTTGTTACTTTACGAATTATCTGTAACAATAGTCCTTCCGGCTGTAATTGTGATGTGGCGGTTGTAAAGTACCGGTAATTATGTTTAGTTGAACATTTTTGTTACTTTACGAATTATCTGTACAAACAGTCCTTCCAGCTATAATTGTGATGTGGCGGTTGTAAAGTACCGGTAATTGTGTTTAGTCGAAACATTGTTGTTATTTTACGAATTAATTATCTGTAACAATAGTCCTTCCGGCTGTAATTTATTGTGATGTGGCGGTTGTAAAGTATCGGTAATTATGTTTTTAAATCGAATATTGTTGTTATTTTACGAATTATCTGTAACAATAGTCCTTCCGGCTGTAATTGTGTGATGTGGCGGTTGTAAAGTACCCGGTAATTATGTTTAGTTGAACATTTTTTTGTTACTTACCCTGTTTAAATAGTCTTTTGCAATAGTCCTTCCGGCTGTAATTGTGATGTGGCGGGTTGTAAAGTACCGGTAATTATGTTTTAGTTGAACATTTTTGTTACTTTAACGAATTATCTGTACAAACAGTCCTTCCAGCTATAATTGTGATGTGGCGGTTGTAAAGTACCGGTAATTGTGTTTAGTCGAACATCGTTGTTATTTTACGAATTATCTGTAACAATAGTCCTTCCGGCTGTAATTTATTGTGATGTGGCGGTTGTAAAGTATCGGTAATTATGTTTTAATCGAATATTGTTGTTATTTTACGAATTATCTGTAACAATAGTCCTTCCGGCTGTAATTGTGATGTGGCGGTGTAAAGTATCGGTAATTATGTTTAGTCGAACATTGTTGTTATTTTACGAATTATCTGTAACAATAGTCCTTCCGGCTGTAATTGTGATGTGGCGGTTGTAAAGTACCGGTAATTATATTTAGTCGAACATTGTTGTTATTTTACGAATTATTCTGTAACAATAGTCCTTCCGGCTGTAATTGTGATGTGGCGGTTGTAAAGTATCGGTAATTATGTTTAGTCGAACATTGTTGTTATTTTTACGAATTATCTGTAACAATAGTCCTTCCGGCTGTAATTGTGATGTGGCGGTTGTAAAGTATCGGTAATTATGTTTAGTTGAACATTTATGGTTATTTTACGAATTATCTGTAACAATAGTCCTTCCGGCTGTAATTATTGTGATGTGGCGGTTTGTAAAGTATCGGTAATTATGTTTAGTTGAACATTGTTGTTACTTTACGAATTATCTGTACAAACAGTCCTTCCAACTATAATTATGATGTAGCTGTCATAATTCAACCAAAGTGTATACTTGTACTATAGTATAATATCGTATATTATACTACATATACTTGATAATTTTAAATAGAACTCTAGTTTTTAACAATAACTTTTCGACTCAATCTTCATTGTTCAAAAACATCGAAATGTGTAAATATTTTAAAATATAATTAAAATGTTAAACATATTCTGGACGATTTTCGTATTTTAGTAATTATCACTGAGGGGCAGATAACCCGAGATGATGTTTGGCTGTTTGGACGTAGTGTCGTCTCTTCATTGACATATTGGCAACATAATTCAGAGTTGCCACTGTGTTGCAGCATTCTCAGATTGAGCTTGAGAGTAATTGTAAAGCTTACTCTCGCTCCAAGAACCTTCACAGCAAGAGTAGAAGACTAATCGTTTCATCATTTAACAAGCTGTTTTTGCATGCATCTTATCATGTTTTTGAATGTGGCTTTCATCAAAAACTTTAAACGACCGCCATTTTGTAACTTTGAAAGGGTGAGATGACCCGCTTGTGTTTAGCGGTGTTGTCTCTTCAGACCCACCCTGGCAACGGATTTCAGTTGCCACTGTGTTAAAGTGCCATCACTAGTAAGAACATGTTCTAACATGTTTCATTAGATATTTTATTTCCGTTATTTTATTGCATCGGAAACCAAATTTTAATTTTCACATCCAAATTCTTAATATTTTTTATTTTCACAATGCGCGGCAAACGTCAAGTAATACCGAATAATATAGTATACTATCTGTTCATATAATATGTTTGGTCAGAGCTGAGAGTAACGAAAACTGAGAGAATATTACTAGATTTCTAATGAGAAGAACGTCCGAATAAGACCTCACTGGAGTAATCTTCGGGGAAAACTAACGCCAGACCAGCCTGCAAAAATCTGAAAATACCTCGCCGAATCTAAGGTGAGCCATATTTGCCTCTAACCCTTACAGGCACTCTAAAAAAAGTGAAAATCCGCAAATCGGCGATTAGCACAGGCAGAGGGAATTAAATATTAAATTTTGTCCGGGTACAAAAATCAGACGATTTCTTGATACAATTATTAATATTCTAAAAGTTTATGTTACAATAAATGTGAATTAAATCTTTTCCCAGTGTAATACTTTTTTTTTTGTAAAAGAAGTGGTAACTGTGTATAGGTGAGCATTGTTATTGTTTTACGAATTATTTGTAACATCAGTCCTTCTGGCTGTAATTATGATGTGGCGGTGGTTGTGCAGTATAGGTAATTACGTTTAGTTGAACATTGTTGTTACTTTACGGATTATCTGTACAAAGAGTCCTTCCGGCTGTAATTAAGATATGGCGATTGTACAGTATCGGTAATTACGTTTAGTTGAACATTGTTGTTACTTTAGGAAGTATTTGTAACAACAGTCCTTCCGGCTGTAATTGTGATGTGGCGGTTGTGTAAAGTATCGGTAATTATGTTTAGTTGAACATTGTAGATACTTTACGAATTATCTGTAACAACAGTCCTTCCGGCTGTAATTGTGATGAGGCGATTGTACAGTATTGGTTAATTACGTTTAGTTGAACATTGTTGTTACTTTAGGAAGTATTTGTAACAACAGTCCTTCCGGCTGTAATTGTGATGAGGCGATTGTACAGTATCGGTAATTACGTTTATTTGAACATTGTTGTTACTTTAGGAAGTATTTGTAACAACAGTCCTTCCGGCTGTAATTGTGATGTGGCGGTTGTAAAGTATCGGTAATTATGTTTAGTTGAACATTGTTGTTACTTTAGGAAGTATTTGTAACAACAGTCCTTCCGGCTGTAATTGTGATGTGGCGGTTGTAAAGTATCGGTAATTATGTTTAGTTGAACATTGTAGATACTTTACGAATTATCTGTAACAACAGTCCTTCCGGCTGTAATTGTGATGAGGCGATTGTACAGTATCGGTAATTACGTTTAGTTGAACATTGTTGTTACTTTAGGAAGTATTTGTAACAACAGTCCTTCCGGCTGTAATTGTGATGTGGCGGTTTGTAAAGTATCGGTAATTATGTTTAGTTGAACATTGTTGTTACTTTAGGAAGTATTTGTAACAACAGTCCTTCCGGCTGTAATTGTGATGTGGCGGTTGTAAAGTGTCGGTAATTATGTTTAGTTGAATATTGTTGTTACTTTACGAATTATCTGTAACAACAGTCCTTCCGGCTGTAATTGTGATGTGGCGGTTGTAAATTACCGGTAATTATGTTTAGTTGAACATTGTTGTTACTTTAGAAATTATTTGTAACAAGAGTCCTTCTGGCTGTAATTGTGATGTGTCGGTTGTAAAGTATCGGTAATTATGTTTAGTTGAACATTGTTGTTACTTTACGAATTATTTGTAACATCAGTCCTTCTGGCTGTAATTATGATGTGGCGGTTGTGCAGTATAGGTAATTACGTTTAGTTGAACATTGTTGTTACTTTACGGATTATCTGTACAAAGAGTCCTTCCGGCTGTAATTAAGATATGGCGATTGTACAGTATCGGTAATTACGTTTAGTTGAACATTGTTGTTACTTTAGGAAGTATTTGTAACAACAGTCCTTCCGGCTGTAATTGTGATGTGGCGGTTGTAAAGTATCGGTAATTATGTTTAGTTGAACATTGTAGATACTTTACGAATTATCTGTAACAACAGTCCTTCTGGCTGTAATTGTGATGTGTCGGTTGTAAAGTGCCGGTAATTGTGTTTAGTTGAACATTGTTGTTAGTTTACGAATTATCTGTACAAAGCGTCCTCCCGGCTATAATTATGTTGTAGCTGTCATAAATAGGAGCTAAGTTTTTGCGTTAATTCCAATAATTGAAATTATAAAAATAATAAAAATAACCTGGAACAATTTAGGAGCGCAAAGTTGACACAATAATATTTAGTAAAATAAAGTTACCGGTACCGTGTACGATTTCATATGCAACTATTAATTAAATCGTAAACTACGAAAATCATGTAGTATTTGAATTCAAAATTTATGCTGTATAAAATTATCAGTTTCAAACATTGAGTTAAAAAGGTGGCAAAATACCTATAGAAAGGGCTCATTAAACAATATAAATAGTAACTTAATTATTAACTTAATTATGTATGTGTTGACGTTTTTCATACGATAAATTTACGGCTAAAGTTACAATTTCTGTTTTATTATTGCATATATGAAAGTTTGCTGCTTACAGAATATTGATTCAATTAAATAGGCTAAGTTATAATATAGTGCAAATAGCAGGAGCATACACCCTAGCCCACCTACCAAAGTAATGTTCCCCTACAGTTTTTAAAATGGCCTATTATGGCCCAACTTATTTACACTTTGCGTACGGGGTAAGAATGTATCAACTATCGAACCCAACATCATAGACTGACGCAGTCGCAGCACTTCCAAAAGTGAATATCAGGCGGATTATAAATTATAAAGAAATTATAAAGAAACTCCAACATAAAAATCAATCAAAAACTGGTCTAAAACGCCTATTGGAATCATATGATCTGAGGTCAGTGAAAGTGTGATTCAGTGAGTGAGTGAGTGAGTAGGTGAGTGAGTGAGTGAGTGAGTGAGTGAGTGTGTGTGTGTGTGTGTGTGTGTGTGTGTGTGTGTGTGTGTGTGTGTGTGTGTGTGTGTGTGTGTGTGCGAGCGCGTTTAAAATTATGAAAATTGAATAAAGTATTATTTTATTTTGAGCTTGTCTCAACCAGACATATAGCAATAATTCTATTATAAAATCATATCTTAAGTAATTAGCAGACTTTAAGTGAACATGCCTTTTAGAGAACTTCTCGACCAAGTGTAGACAATTTAATTCAGAATCAATTCTTACTGGCTGTTCGAGTTCGTCTTTGCCTATATTTGACTATATCATCGTTTCTCTTGTGCATCGTATATACTAGAGAATTTTCACGAATATTTTATTCATGTTTACTTAAATATTATTATCGTGGAGTCTACTCTTTCCTATACATAATAAAGAGGCCAGTGGCGGCTCTAGATCTTTGCTACCAGTGCTCCCGGGGCACCGTGTAGGGAGGGGTAGGCCTACCATACAAAAATTAATATTAAAATATAAACTAAAAAAACAGATACCACTGGATTCTGGGAAGCTCCAGTGTTGCAGGTGTTATTTTTTCTCCCGTTTTTCGGAAAGTTGAAAAGTATAATCGTCTGGAAATCAAGCGGTACAACCTCACTTCCTTCCTACTCGCACAATGCCTTCGGTTTAAAAAGCCGAGTGAATTTAAAATCCAACAAATTTTAATACAGTCAAATCACTTATAAAGGTAGACCGTTTACAAAAAGACCATGGGTGACTTGAGTTTACGCAGGGTGGGGTAAATACCCCTTCGACGCTGTGATACTGCCCTCTCCCAGTATCCCCCCACCACTGCTCGGCATTCGCTCCATCGGATCATACGATTAACCCGGCTCAATCGGTCTCGTTCACTGCTGCGATTCGTTCAGTTAAACCGGTAAGTACAGAGTTATTGAGCCTTCCCACTAGAGCGTGTCATGCCGGTCATCGTGTTGACCGAACAAAATGAAGGACTGAATGTAATGGCCGAGTGAACGAAAGGATCCGCTCGTAAAAAAGTGTTCGAATAGAGGAAGAAAACAGCATATCGTACAGTGAATGGATAGATATATAACAATAAATGTATTGTTTCAGGAATCCAGTAAAGTAAATGTAACTGTATCTACTAAAACTGATAAAAAATGTAAATGTAAACTACCAGATACATTAATAAATATTTTAAATGTTAATACTCATAATCAATGGACTTTGTTGATTGATGTGACCTTTGATTTATGATAAGTAAGGTTATTCCCTTACAAATATTTTAAATACATTAAAATAAATAAATAAATAATAACAAATAAAATTAAACAGTCACATCGCTCGTTTGAAAAATAATTTATTTTTATAAATAACAAGATATTTATATCCAAACGATTAACTTCCCACCACTTTTCATAATACCCAGCCTCTATTCCCCCTGTTAAGTTACGCAACAAGACCGAAAGACTCGTCTCTATTGGCCACTGCCACAGCGCGGCTAACCCCACAACAAAATGCTCCTGATACGTGCATGGCTACATTAATCTGTTTTACGCTTAGACTGCAAGGCTGCCTACGCACCAAAATATAATATAGTTATAATAGAGCAGGTAAAGTGTCTGCAGTGTAAACAAAACTGTGCGAGCGAGACACGATGCACATAGCTGATAAACAGATGAAGATGGTGCTGGTTCCCACTCCCCACCACAACCTCCCGCCGGAGAGGGGCCCCTCCTGCGCGGTACTGCTCAGCGACATTTGCTCCTGCGCAGGTTTCTTTGCGAGTGGTTTATCTATAATAGCTAAATAGTATGTCTCTGCCTTCATAAATTTATAAACATTACTCACAATTCCACGGCCCTGACTATGGATAATTCTATCTTGGACTTTCGACTTTAACTTATCAGACATCATAGGCGTATCCAGGGGTGGGGGGTTTTGGGGTTGTAACCTCCCCCATTTATAACAGCTGACATATAGTAAAACACTCATGCTTCGTAATGTTTTGGAATGACTAGTCCATCTGCAACACGGGGGGTTTGATAGATATGTTACAGACCTCACTTTCCGCACTTCG
Source organism: Homalodisca vitripennis (assembly GCF_021130785.1). Lineage (NCBI taxonomy): Eukaryota > Metazoa > Arthropoda > Insecta > Hemiptera > Cicadellidae > Homalodisca > Homalodisca vitripennis. The sequence goes on from NW_025777219.1 coordinate 22,076, forward strand.
GACGAGAGAGATAGCGAGCAATGGGCATGACTTCTTGCCTACTAGCCATCTCTTTGAACGGCTAATCTGTAATAGTCTTATACGGTACTACGTGTTTTTATACTTGACTTACCTATAAAAATAAAATAATGAACTTTCAAGTTTTTGGTGGTAAGTTCTGATATATCTTGACTTCAGACCCATTTAATTTGTTTTATAACATATTTTAATCAAATTTTTACGAAAAACTGTAAGTCCACGATCAAAGTAAATAAATATTACGGTCCTTTAAATAAACCTGACACAAAGTTTGTAATATTTTAACTTTTTATTATACGCACTAGAACATACTTTGTTTACATTAATTTTCAGGAATAAAATATTAATAAGAAAATAATTAGTGATAGTTTTCTAGGTTGCACTCAAAGGGTTGCCAACATCAGCAATCAAGCCCTGGCATGGTCAAATTGTACTCTAACAATAAGTTTTATGTTAAATCGTTTTCAATTGTTAATAAATATTAATTCTGGTGGGCCATTGATATGTAAAATATAAGCGTCTTGAAGTTCACGTCGGTTAATTTCTAATTTTAAGATTAAATAACTTTGGTATTAAGGATTTATCTTTCAATATCTCTTTCACTGAATACTTTATTTCAATTTTCATGTTGCAATGTTTCTCGATATTTTTCGTACTTCAAATTATGTTTTTTTTTTTTGTAATTTCAGTGTACTTGGTTGTAAGAAACTGCTAAATAAAAGGCTAGTTAGTTATGTAAAAGATTAACAAAACTTTTCTCTATATCGTGCCTTCCCTTTATACACAGTATAAAGTTAAGAGTGCAATTTTGTTTTTGTTAAGTGATTTGTTGTTAGTTTTAGAATACATAGCAAATATTCATTTTCGTTTTTAAACGCTGTTGATTTAATTTTTATTTTGAAGATTACAAATGGCTTGTACTTACATATACTAATAATCAGGTTAAGAGTAAGAAAGGACTATGTAGTCCAAACTTCGCCTGAAAAATAAAGAGAATTTTCATTTTCATTTCATTTCATTTCCCTGTCAGATCTCAGGTTGATGTCTGTAATAGTTTGTCTAAAATTGTTACCTAAAAGAATGTCTAATATGGCAATAGGGCCATTGTTATCACTAGTATGATGACATTAAAATCGCAAAAAACAAAATAGATTTATTTTTTGTCGATTTATATATTTGTGTACGTTCATTAAGTATTACAATGATTATCGACCGTTCGCTATAACATGTTTGTGTCACACTTTGTGTATGAAAATACAACATTACACAACCAAAGTAACAAAAAAATTGTGCGTTTAAATATAATATTTAACTTTAAATTCGTTTTTTGAATTTGTTTATGTTTGTTCATCGCCGAGCGTCTGCTGCGTCTATGCACAATTCACGTAGTTGACGTCAACCGCTCAGCCGCGGTAAATATTACAAATTTCATGTCTCAAACTTTAAGTAGTTGAATACGCAGTAAATATATCCTCTATAAAAATGCAGGTCAAGTTCCGTTATTTCACCCCATGTTTTTAAATCGCTACTATAGCCACGGAATTGATTGTTTGAGGTAAACTAATCATTTCAATTTATATTTCTCATCAGCCCCTCTAGAATTTTATATTTTACTGATAGGTACTATCTCGAGGAGAGAGAGAGAGAGAGAGGAGAGAGAGAGAGAGAGAGAGAGAGAGAGAGAGAGAGAGAAAGAGAGAGAGAGAGGGGGGGAGGGAGGGAGAGAGAGGGAGAGGAAGAGAGAGAGAGAGAGAGAGAGAGAGAGAGAGAGGGAGGGAGAGAGAGAGGGAGAGAGAGGGAGAGAGAGGGAGGGGGGGGGGGGACGTGCAGGCCATTCACAGGATTCCGACAAAACGTGATAAAGGCCCAAAACCTATAATTATCCAGTTTTCAAATCGGCAAAATCGTGATCTGCTTCTCAAAACTTGCAGAAAAGCTAGGCTGGAGTCAACTACATTTGTAAGGGGTATCACGACCACAAGAGTGTATGTAAATGAGCATCTCACTGCATTTAATAAAAATATTTTATACCACGCCAAAAGACTTAGGGATATGAATTACAAATTTGTTTGGGTTACAGAGGGGAAAATATTTGTTAGGAAGTCCGAACAAGAAAAAAGAAATTCGTATATCTTCCCTTGAAGATCTAACCAACCTTGGATTGACGATAAAATAATTGAAGTGAATTATTAGCAGTTTTAAAAACTCTCCCGAGCCGTTAAATGAGAAGCCGAGATTTCAGTGACCATAGTTTAGGGATATTTTACTTGAATATTCGAAGCTTACGAAGGAACTTTGATGAACTTGTGATTTATTTAAGTGGTTTGTCACATCATTACAAAATTATAGTATTGACAGAGGTGTGGATAAAGAGTGGAGAGGAGGTGAAGTATCAATTGCCCGGATACGACCTGATACTACAAGATCGACCAGATAACCAGTCCGGTGGGGTCGTTATCTACGTGGACTGCGACCTCCGCTGCACTCACCGCCTATCTTGCTGTCCACTGCTGAGATAATCAATATCACTTTCATAGTAAATTATAATAATACACTCTTGGACATTTCATTATATGGTATATATCGTAACTGTACATTTTTATTTCAACACTTTAAAACCGACTTTGAAAATATTTTAAGATTGTCCCATAACCCAAAATTTATTTATAGGAGATTTAAATATTTTTTATATTAAAAAAATAATGGCTCAGGTAAGGACTATTTAAATCTATTGTCGGCCTATGGATTTATAAGCTATGTTAACGCCCCCACTAGAATATTTAACAGCGCTGCTTCTTGCCTTGACCATGTGTTTGTAAGAAATTCCAAGAATATAGAGTTTAAAAGTAGAATTTTAAATTTAAGTTTAACAGGACCATTTTGCTTGTAGAATTGAAACTGTCAAAATTAGACTGTAATATTACCAGTAGGAATTGTTTTATTAAAGTAATAGACTATAAAATGTTACGTAGACAGTTAAGTTTGGCTGACTGGGGTAACGTTTTCAGTGAGCATGATGTGAACAAATGTCTGGCAGAATTTCATAGAGTATATTTTGAGTGTCGGGAAGCCTCATCATACCTGAAAAAAGTTAACAGTAAAACTAGAAAACGAAATGCTTGGGTTTCTGATAATCTTATCTCTCTGATAAATCGTAAAAATGATTTATTTACAATTTTTACTAAAGATAGGAACAATTTTGCACTAAAAATTGAATATAAACACTTTTCCAAAACCGTCTCTAGGAGAGTAAGGCAGGCAAAGATTGATTACTTTTCATCGATGATTGATAGGGCAAATGGTGATTCAAGGAAATATTGGGACATTGTAAAAAGAATAGTGAACAATAAAAAAGGTAAAACTCAGTAAATTAATGGTAGATGGCAATCTTTTGGAAATAGAAGGCAATGAGCGTATGATAGCCAATAAGTTTAACGACTATTTTACAAATATTGTGTCGGATTTAAGATCAAAAGAATTCGGATATGACCTATTCCTTGAGGATCAGTCCGAGTATAACTATTTTTTCTCAAAATTTGATTTAAACTATGAAGAAGTATTCAATACCATAGTTAAAATTAAAAATAAACCAAGTTGTGGCATTGACGGAATTAATACTATAACTATTAAAGAGAATATTAACGTATTTTTGTCCTTTACTTGGTCATATATATATAGAAAATCTTTTTCCCAGGGATTGGTTCCAGACGATTTCAAGATAGCTTCTGTGACACCCGTCCTAAAGTCTGGTGACCCGTCAGAGGTGTCATCGTACCGGCCGATCTCAGTCATTAATACCATAGCAAAGATATTTGAAACTATCGCTAAAAATAAGTTGCTGAACTATTTTAACACTAGGTCACTTCTCTCAGAACACCAGTACGGATTTCTGCCGGGCAGGGGGACGGATTTGGCACTTGAGAAGCACGTTTCAAGTATAACGTACTCAAGAAACCAGGGTAAATACACACTGGCCGTATATCTTGATTTTCAAAAAGCTTTTGATACTCTAGATAACCATATACTAGTCAATAAATTAAGAGTTATTGGCATAGGTGGTACTGCTTTGGACTGGCTGATGTCTCTATGTACTAAAAGAAGACAGATGGTAAAGATTGGTAATTCATATAGTGAATCTTTAGAACTGCTTTATGGAACGGCTCAGGGTGGTATACTTGGTCCAATTATTTTTCTAATATACTCGTACATAAACGACCTATTAAAACAAGATTTTTTCGGACATTTGCCATCGTTCAGTGAAACAAGAAAACAGTAACACTACGTTTCGAGATCTGCAATCTGATCTCTTCTTCAGGTAAAGAACTAACCTAATACATAATTACAAACTAAGTTAAAATAAACAAATCTTACTAAAGCGTTGTGGCACGCCTAAATCAGGAATCACAACCTACATGTTGTTGTCAACTTCACTAACACTAAAGACATGCACTTAATACAAAACTATACAAAACACTAATCATTAAAAGTAAACTACGGAAACAGGTCACAATGCGTCTTCACTCGTCTACTGACCACCTACGACTGACCAGAGGGACTAGCCAATGGCAATCGTGACGGCTGGCTAAAACAAGATGGCGGAAATACAAGGGAAGGGGAACAGGAATGGGCCCTTTCGTTATTATTGGTTCATGCGAGATGAACTTCTTAAAACCATATTGTGACTCCGCATTGGTTTACTACAAATATCCGATCCGTTTGATACTTTTGGTTTTCTCTTTAGTTCATTTTTTAGAATTGGCAACCCAAAGCGGCCTAATCTCGACTGATGGTTGACTGATTGGTTGGTCTGCCAATTTAATGTATGTTGCCTCAATTAATTTCCTTTTGAAGAAATGTGGTTCCCGATGTATTATGTGGGCTTCATCCCAATTCATATGATGGTCTTCGGACCAACAGTGGTGTGCAATTTTTGACTTTTCTGTGAAACCCTTTCTCGTGTTTTCTTTATGTTCTTTTTATCCTTACGTTTAGTGGTCTTTTTGTCTCGCCTATGTATTCCCTATTGCAGCTACATTTTATACTGTAAACACAGTTTTTGGAATCCTGTGTGCCATTTTTTGGTTTTGTTTTTACGAGACTTTGTCTAAGAGTGTTGTGTGTTTTAAACGCGGTTCTAATGTTGTACTTTCTACCTACTCTTCTAATTTTCTCCGATAATCCCGGCACATAAGGGATTGACATAAACGCAAATTTATCACAAATCTGTTTTTTCTGACTCAGGAATGATTCTTCTGGTTCGTTTGCACTTATTAATTACTAATTGAGGGTATCCATTGCTTCTGAGATCCGATTCAATTTTCTTAAATTCTTCTTTTAGTCCATCTTTATCTGAGCACAAGCTCTTTGCTCTATCAAACAACGAGTAGGCTACTCCTTCTTTGACAGATTTTTGATGGTTGGATTGATAATTTAAATATTTTCCTGTGTGTGTTATCTTTCGAAAAACAGTTGTCTTAAGGACATCCCTATCTCTTAATACACACACATCCAAAAAGGGAAGCTTGTTTTGGACTTCCACTTCCATTGTGAGGCGGATGGAAGGAGAAATACTATTAATGTGATTCAAAAAATTATTTAATTCAATGTCTCCATGAGAAAAAATAACAAAGGTATCATCCACATACCTCCACCAAATCTTCGGTTTGAACTGAGCTGAAGCCAAAGCTTTTCGCTCGAATTCCTCCATAAAGATATTGGCGAAAATAGGAGACAGTGGAGAACCCATTGCCATCCCCTCATCTTGACGGTAAATTTTACCCTCTAACTCAAAATAATTGCATTGAGTGCATAATTCTAACAGTTTCCATAATTACTGGCACGGGAAGTTTAGTTCTATCCTTTAATGTTTGGTCTTCTTTGAGACGTGATTTAATAATTCCGAGAGTTTCTGGAACTGGTACATTTGTAAATAGACTTTCGACATCAAAACTTACCAGTTTGTCAGTTTCAGTCAACTTTAGGGATTTTGACTTCTCTACGAAATCCCTGGAATTTTTGATGAAGGAGTCAGTTTTTCCTACCAATGGCGTTAAGATGTCCAAGAGGACTTTAGACAATTCCCTGCAAGGTGAATCACGAGAACTAATGATGGGCCGAAGAGGGATGGTAGGTTTGTGGATTTTGGGAAGGCCATACATATGGGGGATTTTTGAGTGGTGAGGAGTTAATTTAGATCTAAATTTATCTGAAAAAAAATTCTTTATGTTTTCTTAAGGTGTTTGCTACTTTGCGTTCAAATGAATCAGTCGGGTCTTTATTTAAAACTGTATATTTGCCAGTATTTAAAGTTTCCGCAATCTTTTCTTTATACGCTACCGAGTCAAGTACCACAGTAGCGTTGCCTTTGTCGGCAGGTAAGATTTTGACCGTGTCGTCTTTCCCAAGGATCGACCTGGCCTTTTTCTCCTCTATTGTCAAATTGGGTTTTGTGGGAGGAATTTTTCTGAGTAAAAGACTGGCCTCACAACGAAACCGGTCACCCTGTTCCTCAGGTAACTGTGAAACAGCCGACTCGATTCCAGTTACGAAATCCAGTGCCTTTACCGATTTTTTGTGCCACAGAAAAGTTTAAACCCTTGGATAAGACTGATATTTCCGCTTCATTCAGGATTTTTGAAGAGAGGTTGATTACATTTTTATTATTTGCATCCGTATTCACGTTGCCATCCTTAGGCAAATCACATTTTTTAGGCCTAATTTTTTCCAGTTTGGAGATTTTCTTTTTCTTATCTGTTTCAGAAACTTTTATACATCTATTTTGGATGCTTTCGAGAATGTTGTTGAATTCTGTACCGATCAGTGTTTTTAATTCAGTTTTTTTACACTCAATACTATTTTGGAGGAGGTATCTTTCACGATGATGATATGCAATTCTTTCTTTAAGTAAAGATTTAGAAGCAGAAGACAAAATTTTACTGGCTTTCCTACTATGAAAAAGGAGTTTTTAGAGTTAACCCTATAGGCATAAGGTCTTCAACCTTACATTTATGCAAGAAAGTTAAATGATTAATGTGTTTAGTTAATTTAAGATGCAAGCTCTCAAGGTCTTTGATTTGTTTACTGGTTCCGGGTCCGTACCGAGAATCAATTCTTTGTTTAAAGGTTATTTTTGACGATGGAAGGATTGTGAAGGAAACAGGATTTTTTCGGACATTTGCCATCGTTCAGTGAAACAAGAAAACAGTAACACTACGTTTCGAGATCTGCAATCTGATCTCTTCTTCAGGTAAAGAACTAACCTAATACATAATTACAAACTAAGTTAAAATAAACAAATCTTACTAAAGCGTTGTGGCACGCCTAAATCAGGAATCACAACCTACATGTTGTTGTCAACTTCACTAACACTAAAGACATGCACTTAATACAAAACTATACAAAACACTAATCATTAAAAGTAAACTACGGAAACAGGTCACAATGCGTCTTCACTCGTCTACTGACCACCTACGACTGACCAGAGGGACTAGCCAATGGCAATCGTGACGGCTGGCTAAAACAAGATGGCGGAAATACAAGGGAAGGGGAACAGGAATGGGCCCTTTCGTTATTATTGGTTCATGCGAGATGAACTTCTTAAAACCATATTGTGACTCCGCATTGGTTTACTACAAATATCCGATCCGTTTGATACTTTTGGTTTTCTCTTTAGTTCATTTTTTAGAATTGGCAACCAAAGCGGCCTAATCTCGACTGATGGTTGACTGATTGGTTGGTCTGCCAATTTAATGTATGTTGCCTCAATTAATTTCCTTTTGAAGAAATGTGGTTCCCGATGTATTATGTGGGCTTCATCCCAATTCATATGATGGTCTTCGGACCAACAGTGGTGTGCAATTTTTGACTTTTCTGTGAAACCCTTTCTCGTGTTTTCTTTATGTTCTTTTATCCTTACGTTTAGTGGTCTTTTTGTCTCGCCTATGTATTCCCTATTGCAGCTACATTTTATACTGTAAACACAGTTTTTGGAATCCTGTGTGCCATTTTTTTGGTTTTGTTTTTACGAGACTTTGTCTAAGAGTGTTGTGTGTTTTAAACGCGGTTCTAATGTTGTACTTTCTACCTACTCTTCTAATTTTCTCCGATAATCCCGGCACATAAGGGATTGACATAAACGCAAATTTATCACAAATCTGTTTTTCTGACTCAGGAATGATTCTTCTGGTTCGTTTGCACTTATTAATTACTAATTGAGGGTATCCATTGCTTCTGAGATCCGATTCAATTTTCTTAAATTCTTCTTTTAGTCCATCTTTATCTGAGCACAAGCTCTTTGCTCTATCAAACAACGAGTAGGCTACTCCTTCTTTGACAGATTTTTGATGGTTGGATTGATAATTTAAATATTTTCCTGTGTGTGTTATCTTTCGAAAAACAGTTGTCTTAAGGACATCCCTATCTCTTAATACACACACATCCAAAAAGGGAAGCTTGTTTTGGACTTCCACTTCCATTGTGAGGCGGATGGAAGGAGAAATACTATTAATGTGATTCAAAAAATTATTTAATTCAATGTCTCCATGAGAAAAAATAACAAAGGTATCATCCACATACCTCCACCAAATCTTCGGTTTGAACTGAGCTGAAGCCAAAGCTTTTCGCTCGAATTCCTCCATAAAGATATTGGCGAAAATAGGAGACAGTGGAGAACCCATTGCCATCCCCTCATCTTGACGGTAAATTTTACCCTCTAACTCAAAATAATTGCATTGAGTGCATAATTCTAACAGTTCCATAATTACTGGCACGGGAAGTTTAGTTCTATCCTTTAATGTTTGGTCTTCTTTGAGACGTGATTTAATAATTCCGAGAGTTTCTGGAAACTGGTACATTTGTAAATAGACTTTCGACATCAAAACTTACCAGTTTGTCAGTTTCAGTCAACTTTAGGGATTTTGACTTCTCTACGAAATCCCTGGAATTTTTGATGAAGGAGTCAGTTTTTCCTACCAATGGCGTTAAGATGTCCAAGAGGACTTTAGACAATTCCCTGCAAGGTGAATCACGAGAACTAATGATGGGCCGAAGAGGGATGGTAGGTTTGTGGATTTTGGGAAGGCCATACATATGGGGGATTTTTGAGTGGTGAGGAGTTAATTTAGATCTAAATTTATCTGAAAAAAATTCTTTATGTTTTCTTAAGGTGTTTGCTACTTTGCGTTCAAATGAATCAGTCGGGTCTTTATTTAAAACTGTATATTTGCCAGTATTTAAAGTTTCCGCAATCTTTTCTTTATACGCTACCGAGTCAAGTACCACAGTAGCGTTGCCTTTGTCGGCAGGTAAGATTTTGACCGTGTCGTCTTTCCCAAGGATCGACCTGGCCTTTTTCTCCTCTATTGTCAAATTGGGTTTTTGTGGGAGGAATTTTTCTGAGTAAAACTTTTTAGTAAAAATTTTTCTTGTTTCACTGAACGATGGCAAATGTCCGAAAAAATCCTGTTTTCCTTCACAATCCTTCCATCGTCAAAAATAACCTTTAAACAAAGTATTAAAACAACCTTTACATTAATCAGTCTTTGCGTATGCTGATGATACCGCCTTGGTGTGCTCTGCTTTCAACAAGGAGACACTAAAAATGAGGATAAAAGAGGATCTGAGTGCGGTGTTGGAGTGGCTAATTAAAAATAAACTTTTAATCAATATTTCAAAATCAAAATGTCTTGTTTTTTTTCAATCAATCCAATGATAAAGATTATTTAAGAGATGATTTGAACTTAGTTTGTCATTCACATTGCTGTATGTATAACTGTACCTGTTCCAATATTGAGGTTGTGGATAGTGTAAAGTATCTGGGCTTATATGTTGATAAGTATTTGAAATGGGACCACCACATAGACTTTTTATCGAAACGGCTAAGGAAAGTAAATTACCCTCTATACCATCTTAAGCAACACCTTAAATATAAACACATGAAGCAACTATTTTTTCTTGGTTTGAGAGTATACATATTAAGATTTGGATTAATACATTACGGTGGAACATTTAAAACTATTCTAAAGCCAATAATAATGGCGCAAAGACACGCACTACGCATAATGTTTGGTCTACAAAGAACAAACCGAATCAGCTATATTTTTAAAGAAAATAATATATTAAATTTTGACCAGCTGTATAAGTTTTGCTTGTTAATGCATGTACATAAATATTTAGATCACTATAAAATCAAAAACCGTGAATAGAACAACACGCAGTTCCAGGTTCTATCAAATTGAATTGCCTCTTTTTGGTTCAGTTTTCCTCTAGATGCCAGTTCTGCTACATGGGCCCAACACTTTTTAAACAAGTTCATAGCCTATTTATGGCAATGAATTATTTTTTGAGAAAAAGCCTAAAGTAAAAATGAAAGCATTAACTTATGTCACTGAAAGCGTGCCTGATTGAGAGCATAGTTGCTTAAATCGCCCCATTTATTTATTTATATATTTTCTATTTTTTGTCTTTTCTATCATATACTAATGTATTTCTATTGTATTTATTATTTATTATAGAAAATAGAGCACACATGTTCTATAATTCACTTTTACTGTACTTGTTATAAATCTATAGTTTTATTTCGTTGTTATTATTTATTTGTTATAAATTTATAGATTTATCTCGTTGTTATTATTTATTTGTTATAATATCTATAGATTTATCATAATGTTACTTATTTATTGTTAAACATTGTATTTATAAATTTATTATATTGTTACTGTTCATTTGTTATGTATTTATGGATTCATATGTTGCTTATTTATTGTTATACATTGTTACAATTAATGAACTGTTGTAATTGTATAGGGTAATTGTGCGGACTCGGTGCAGGTTAATTGATTCATCGATTTCATGTGTAATTTCGATGTATCTTTGTTGAATGTTTAGAGTAGTTAATGCATAGCACGATGGATTATACAGTAGATACCTATAGGATGCTTCCTATATTGTTTAATTATTTATAGGAATATTTATATTTTATTAAGAGAATTGTAAATTTATATAATAAGTGAATTGTAAGATTGTGATCCTTCCAGCAGTGCTGAATTTCTTGTTGATTCGGGTTCGAGGAATGCCTAGAAGCTTCCTTTTGTCTCTAGGTATTGAGCATAAGTTTACAGGTCTGGGTTGGATAGGTAGGCTACCATCCAGTTCAGACATTGTGTTTGCTCAATTTTGATTGGCCAATGTTAGGTTGATTAGTTGGTGGGAGGCACTTCTAGATCCTTCCGGTGGATTCAAGCAGGTTTTCAAGGGAGTCTTTTGCTGTGTGCTCAGAGAGAGAAGTTCGTGTGGAAGTGATTAGCCTACTCTTGCCGTATACATTTTTCGGTAGGAAGGTTGAGTTTTAAGATTAAAATTCTTTTCAAAATTTAAAGTTTGTATTTTCAATTAAGTAGTATTATAACAGTTATTTTTGTTTGTTGGTGAAGTCTTCAGGAGATGTGTGAGGTACTGTGAAAGTTAGAATTTAACATTAAATAGAAAATTGCTTGATGATATTTTACTGTTCAAGTTGGTTAAATCAGGAATAGCCTGCTGATAAAGAAAATTTATTTTATGTTCTGAGATTCTATATATATTTTACAAGTTCCTAAATTTAATATTCAAAGCCAAGCAGATTATTCTGGATAATACAATAATCTTGTAAATTGGAAAAATTACAGGAAATAAGAACTTTGTAATTGATACAAATTTGAGTTTAACTGGTTGGACATTGTCTTTGTTCATATATTAATTATGAATATTACCTTAATTTGTTTGATTTTTATTTTGAGAAGAAGTCTTATTTAATTATTTGTTTCATTTTATATTTGAAGAAGATTATTTAATTTTGAAATTTAATGAAGATTTTTATTTTGAGTTTGTGTTGAAAATATTAGCACTGAGAACTTGAAGGACACAATTATTGAATGATTTGATTCATTGTTAATTTTAAGGCTGGACATGTGAACATTTGATGGCTTTAAATACTAAATAGTGAGAATAAATTAAATGTAAAAAAGATAGCTTGGCGTTGATCTATTTTTGGTGTTGACTTTTAATTAAAAATTTCTATTAATTTAAACTGAGTTTAATCATTGAATTCCATTGGAACTTGTGCTTGTTAAAATAAAGGGTTATTAGTTTACAACCCAATTGATCGCTCATATACTAAAACAAAAATAGTTGTAATTGGTTTATAGAAATTAACCTTCCTATAGACACGTTACTATACCTCAATTCTTACAGTAAAAAATTAAAATTTTTGTCTGAAAAAATATCAACTAATTTATACTTGTAATATAGAATGGACTGTTGCATTAGGACTGCCAGCATCAATCAGTAATGAACAATATATAGATTAAGATGTTCCCGCGCGCACCTTGCATGGTGCATTGGGAAAATACATTGTAAAATTATTAAATTTTTGAATAAAGATGGTTGTGAACTGTGAACACACACACACACACACACACACACACACACACACACACACACACAACACACACACACACACACACACACACACACACACACACACACACACACACACGCACGCACGCACGCACGCACACGCACACGCACACACGCGCACGCACGCGCACACACACACACACACACACACACACACACACACACACACACACACACACACACATATATATATATATATATATATATATATTATACACACACACGCGAGCGCGACAGTGTGTGTGTACTGGAAGGCCGTATTAGAATGTAGAATCCAGGTAAAATTTGGATGATGTGTCTTGTATTTCCTGATGTAGCAAAGGTTTGCAAGCCTCTGTTATTCTCATTAACAGCGTCATTTTCTTGAAATTCTTTTATGTTATTGTTATTATTCAAAAATGGAAAATTTTCGCTTATGTTATAGCCGTTTTTTGCGTAGCATAAAATAATAATAATGCTCTCAGACGTCTGTCAAATATACAATTTTTAAATTTATTAGCATTTAACATATTCCGAGTGGGGGGAGGGGTGCTACGGACCCCAGCTTGACTGGGAAGTACGGGCAATTTTCAGCGGAACCCCTCTCCCCCCTAAGTCATCCTAGATACGCCTATGCAGACATTATCAGTAAAAAGAAGCAACCACCACACTGTCACAAACAGACTGATTTTAGCGAGCGTGATGATTTATTTGTGACGATGCAATTCCGAGATAGGAGGATGTCACCGATGAGTCATAGGAAACGTTTTCGGGCCGCAGCGCATAACGCTACCCCCCTCCCCACCGTCAAACCTATCATCAAACACTCAAGGTCACGCGCGCCGGTAAAGTTTTCAATCTGTACACTAGTCAATGACAAGATTCGCTTTGCTGGAACGGAAATACAGTAGCTTTCATTGATAAGGCTACAGTATTTACAGTATCATTTGTATAAATATTTTAAGGTAGAATAAATAAAGTGTTCTTTTCAAAATTGTATTGACCAACTATGAAGCTGAAATCAAGCATCTCAATTTCAATTTCAACTCATTCGAAAACTATTACATCTCAAAAACTGATAATTCAAAAACTTAAATAATTTGATTAGTAATTTACTTTGGTAGTAGCCACTATAATATAATTTTGTATAATTTTTTATATATATATGTTGCATTTATAGCAAGCTTTTAATATTTTTGTCTAAGGTTTCTTTCTCAATCCAGAGAAGGCTTGGCAGTTCTTTGAAATTGTCTTTGTTTACTTTGTTACTTCCTTTGTTAGACCTTTTGGTTGTAATATTACTTTCGGTATCAGCTTCTCGATCTGACTCACTAGAGTCACTACTTTCTGCCCTATCTTCGTAATCTTTTAGTTCAGTTTTCTGGTGCCCGCGCAATGCAATGTTTTGACTTCCACAAAATATAATGCCTCTAATAACTGATTAAAGGATTTCTCCATTTTTTGTATTTCTTTGGTGAGTTGATAGTTGTAGTCACCACACCAGTCTTTTTGGAAGATTTCCATCCATGGTATTTAGATAAACATGCTCTGTGGACATTGGAACTTTCATTTCTTGTCACCACACTTCCTAGATGTTTCCAATCAGTGTAACCAGTTTTAACTAACACATCTTCAAGTAACTGGCCCTGTGTAGAAAAATGTCTACAGACAAAGCAAAAACTCGAATAATTTTTAATTGAATATTCTATCCAAAGGTATCTTTCATACTACGATCTTTGTTTCCAACTAATGTTGCGGCGTGGAAACGTTACTACTGGCTGTTTTGGGCCCATTGTCACAATTTAAACTCAAACCAAGAAAGACAATACGACTATGTACCATTTGTGTTTTAGAGGTTTAAGGCGGATCCAATTTTTATTTTTTTACTCTTTAGTTGCTAAAATTTTTCACAAATGCTACTCAGTTTAGGCCTGCCATTGTCAGATTCTTTGTCTGTTTGCACTGATTAATTATAATATTATTATAGCATTTTTTTTATTTTACGCAAATATTTATCCATATTAATTGGTTTTGGCACATAAATAGATAAATTCTACAATTCTGACCGCCTAAAATTGTCCACTTTCACTTTCACTAACACTAGTTGAAAGTTCTCAGTGATCTTTCATTTAATATTATTTACAATTTAGGCTCTTTGTAACAATAACACTTTTAAGTTTAGTTTATCTTTAGCCACAATGAAAACTTAGCAGTTCACAAGATGCTTGTAATATAAAATACATGTTTAACATGTATAGGTTATAACTTTTTTCTCGAATTGCTCTGAATATAAACAAAAACAAAACCCGTTTTTCGGGAATACTTCCTGTTATTACGTCATAATCTTAAAAATCTGGGTGGGCCCGGCCCACCCGCTAAAGCCGCCACTGCTATAATGCCAGCGCAACTATAGTTCCAATTTAGTGTTCGAGTCTGTAACTGTAAACTACACAATGTTCAAACTCAGCGCCGGGTTACGTTCACGTTCAAATAAACGGTCAAACAGGTTAGCCAAGTGACAAGAACTTAAAACCCTCAAACAATGAACTAGTCGCGTTTAGTGGGAGTATCACAGATTGGTGGTAAATTTATTTGCGACAAACTTGTTGAATTCGTCTCGTCAAAATTTCCGTACCATTCCAGTGCGCAAGCGTCAGGAACACATTCGTTGTAACTGTTTAGGAGTAGTGGAACTGTTTCAGTAACGAGTCATCATATAGGAGCTATTTTTTTGTTCGTCAATGAGTGCAGTAAGTGTTACACAGTTCCATCAATTTATTATCGTGCGGAACTTTTCCTTATTTTAACAAACTTGTCGTTACCTTTACACTTTTCCTTTGCTGTCTTTTGCTGGTATTATAATCTTTAATAATTTCAAACCATCTTGTGGTAATTTTCATATTTTGTGATTCATATTCAGCCGAGTGTATGTGTAACCTTATCTGCAATAAATATACTTACATTAAAGAGTTTGAATTGAAAAACATGGGTTTATACCCTTGCCTAATCTTATATGAGTAGCGTTTCTCACGTGGAATTATTCCGGATCAGGTTCCATGTTCAATAAAAATTAAAATAATTTTCCACGTTCTCATAAGAATGAAAAATCTTGAGGAAGTTGTGTGTTAAATATTTAGTCTTATATCTGAGTATGGAAATTTGCGATAACACAGATTAAAAATAACTCTCAGGAGAGAATTTTACTAACATACAAGAGTAACAGCTTGTTTTCATAATTCAGTATTCAAATATTCAGTAACATACACGTGTATACATTCAACATACACCAAGAGTTTCAATTAATTGTGCTAAGATACTATTTTATAACACCTAAAATCGAGGCTAAAACTACTAAGATGTTTGGGTAGACTGTTGTTTCTGCGCATCAGTTATGCGCCACAACAGTTGCTTTGTAGTAACAGATCCAAAGAAACTGTTATTACACTGCAAGCAAACCACTGGCATATCAGACAGACTAACGAGCTCCTCCCGTTTGTGTTCAATGGGGTGATCGTGACAGGCGGAGAGAAAGAGTGGGGGCAGAGCCGAGCAGTACCGATAAATCCCGAACATTCCTGACAAACCCTGTACATGCGGCTGATAGCGACCTCAGTTCGGAACGGTTCTGATTTCTATTATCTTACGAATAAATTAATGAGTCGTTTTATATCCGAATTAATGAGTCGTTTTATATCCGAATTAATGAGTCGTTTTATATCCGAACATATCTGCAAAACATAGAAATTAAATTAAATAACGAATGATCGACTTGCTTACCTACATTGTAGTCACTAATGACTACTAGACCACTTTAGGTGGTCAACTATAAAAACACGTTTTGATTAACATTTAATTTTTTGTATGCCATGCACTCTTGGATTTTTGGTAGAATTGTCTACCATAGTTAGACAATCTTTGTAGAAACTTATCGAAAAGTTTAACAATAAAAGCGAATGAAACAAAATATTTTTAATAGTATAATCGGCAAACTAAATTATTGGCATTATTCGCCCGTCTCTGTCGCTCGAAGCCTTGATTAAGAAGTATCTATAATCGAGGCTCGAAGCAAGGGGAGTGTGCGAAAGGGCTTTTATTGTATTTCTCAAGCCTTACTTGTTTGTGCATTGACTCTTCATACCAGGCGCAAGCTTTGTGTTGTCTGTCTGTCAGCTGCTGTAGATAAAATATAAAATCAAATAAACACGAAATTGAACTAAGAGCTTGCGTCGACAACGAATATGATTTCAGCTTAACACATTCAAGTTGAAATTTGCCCGAATGTTTTTACCACTGTGGGTGTTACAAGCCCCAACACCCCTCTATTTGGACTAAATTTAAGATAATTTTGTTAGTAATTTTTTGTAGATTCAAAATTTGTCTATAGATTATTAATATCATTCCATAATTTACTAAAATCAACTATTCCACAAACATGATATACATTTCTCTGTAAAATGTTTTCGCTCCCTGAAATTTGCTGAAATTGGCTATAGCCATTTAAGCCTATATGTCCATCCAGCTATATGCCTAAACTACAAAATAAACCAGCAAAATGAAAATGTGGTTTCCTGTTGTTGTAACTCTAGTGGTTACTCTGTGGTTATTTAAAACTCTGGTATTTATACGTTTTAATCTGAAAGCAATTTCATCTTTACAGTATCCATTACAAAATCAATTTCTCCAACTTACCTTTGGAAGTTATTGGCCGTAGATTAACATTACATTTAATGAGAAACACTTCAAATTATTTAGTTTAAATATATATATATATATATATATATATATATATATATATTATATATATATATATATATATATATATATATAATAAACTAGTGATAAGTCAAGCCAGCGTTTCTACGCCAGGTGCAGGGTTGCAGTATTGGTTGACTCATATCTCCTTTTCTGTGGCATGTCCTTTGATATCTTATCGTATTTTCTTTTGAAACTTTAGTATTTGAAAACACTTTGTTAAGTATTCATATTTTAATAACCTCAAATTATTACGATCAAGTTTTAACTTATAGCAGCAATAGCAATATATTTCTCTGTCTGTTTGTTGGATATATAGAGAATGAGAAATAAGCTATAGACTTGAAATTGTGCATGCAACTCGACCAAGCCTGATAAGTGTCATTTTGTGTCGTCTGGCGTACGCGATTATATAATGCTGATCTGATCTATAGTACATGGAAATTATCGAATAATTTCTAACTAATAGTAATGTAACCTACAAATTATATTTATTTGATTAAGGCAGTTTGAAAAATGCAATGAACCAAATATAATGTTACGAAACAATTTTATTGGTTTACATTTTAATACGAAAGATGCAATAAAAAACTCAACATAATTGTTGATTTTGTGTTTGGAGACCCTGAAGATAAATTCTTTAACTACTATGCTAAGTAGGGCTCTTTTTTAATCCTCCTGGATGTTTAATCACCCTCGAATGTTTTGTAGCTACGCCACTGAATGTAACGAAGTTACTTTGTTACATTAGACTTCCTTACGTCTTTTTTGGTATTTCGATACTCCGTTGTATTGGTTTATTTGTATGTAGACAAGAGTAATTGCCTGCCATTAATTACGTTGTAAAATCACGGTTCAATGAAATAAATTTAATTGCGCTGCATCCTGCAGCATCCAGCTTTGAAAATGTAATATATATATATATATTACATTTATACATATTACATACATATACATATTACACCACCAGGCTCTATTAAATTCAGAGGAGTACAGAGCGAGAACGCGCGGACTGCTTATTCCACTATTCTAATACGCGGGCTATCTCTAGTTGCAGGAGGGGCCCCTCCATCCCCACTTTTTCTCTCCGCCTGTCACGAATCACCCCCATTGAACACAAACGGGAGGAGCTCGTGACAGACTACCCGGCAACCTGGTGTGGGAGCTTGGAACTGACCGGATGCGGATAATCACTCTGGTTTAAAACCGTCCCATACATAGATAAGGGCTTTACTTTACATTTCACGCTCTACTGTCTAGTGAAAGTTTTTTTTTAAGTTTTCGACGACACATCACACAACATTAGAGGATCACTCCACTGCAAACTGCAGGTAACCTTTCTGCTTGTTTACTTTAGTGTTGACGTTGACAGGCGATATTAGTTAAATACGATTCTTAGATTAAGGTAAATACATAACTCTGAACTTTCCAACAGTAGGACCTTACATTATTCACTAATTTAATCTTTAAATCAATGTGTAACTACACTAGATACAACTATGTGTATTAACTAGTACTAATAGCCTGAATATATTGCATATTCATGTTTAGTAGGTCTAACGTTTATTTTTGGTTTGATTGTTTTCTTCAATGTCACACACAGGAGATAACAAAATTATGTTAGTGGAAATGGGATTGAAAATTGTTTAAAGGTTCCTTAAGATATCCCCTGATAGGTCTAGTTAGGTTGCAGTATGAGAGAAGGCCACCATGTATAGGCTTGTATTTCATTATAGTAGACCATGTAGTGAATGTGTACAGAAAGTTTTATCAAAATTGGGCTCGTATGTTTTTTTGACTGGCTATCCATAGATTGGTTTTTGTCAGCACTTGGCCTGTAAAGTTGATGTGGGCTCCGAAAATAGGCAAGGCCTAAGAATTAGGCTTGTATTTTAGTATAGTAGACCATGTAGTGAATGTGTATAGAAAGTTTTATCAAAATTGGCTTGTACGTTTTTAAGGCATGGGCCCTTTTATAGGGTTTCTCAAAACTTGCCTTTTAATTGAGTATAGTCTTGAAAATTGCCACTATAAAAAGGGATTATTATCATAAAAGTAGTGTTTTGTTCATTTAAAATTTGTATTTGTAGTATTTATCTTCACGTTATTAATTAAATATATATTTTGTATGGTTTGAGTTGATGAACTAGGTTAGGATTCATTTAGGAACTAGTTCCCGGTACTCGTTCTTTTTATGGATGGAATCTATGGCCAGTTTCACGTCGGCTTCCGGGTACTCGTTATTTTTATGGATGGAATCTATGGCCAGTTTCACGTCGGCTTCCCGGTACTCGTTCTTTTTATGGATGGATGGAATCTATGGCCAGTTTCACACTCGGTTTGATAACATAATCAGCTAACAAAATTATCAATATTTAGAAACACCTAAATTATCAAATACAAACTCATTTTTATTATACTTAATTAAAATTTTATTTAAAGCTAGCTGTTTTTAATGTATTAAAACAAAATTGTTTGAAATTAATTCAATGTGTAACACTCAATTAATTTCAATGAAATTGCTGAAAATATTTTAATTGTTTTTAGTATATATTGCAATTTGAGTTGTGTGTGTGTGTGTGCGCGCGCGTGTGTGTGTGTGTTGTGTGCGCGTGTGTGTGCATGCGCAGGGTGTTTTACTAAAGGTGTTTCAATATTGTAGTATTTTGTTCTAGACAAGAAAATGAGAAAAAAACTTCATATGGATGTATGTCCTAAAACCTTTAGTTTTCCATCTATCTGTCTCCAAGTGATTTTTACCAAAAAAGTATATCTCTTATACCAGTAAAGATAAATTTATGCAACTTTGCAGTTGTTGTGTTGACCTTTTGTATACCCATTTGAGAAAAAAAATATGAACAAATTATCTTAACCCGTTTCAAAATGGCAGCCGATCATAAATTTTGATGTTAAATACCGCAAAATCGATACCCTGTATGAAAATTTTACAAGAATAATAAAATGTTGTAAAATTTATTGTAAATCTCTAACAGTGGTTGTTTCATTAAAATCAAATAAAAAACAACTGATTACAGTAGTACTACCAAACATAATACCAGGTTTTACAACATTACACAACAGGAAGTATAGTATTCTAAACTATTTTAATCTGAACAGCTGATTTAAAGTAAATGAGCTGATTAATGTGAACAGCTGTTTATTTAAGCTATTAAAAGTTGTTTATGTTTCTGGCATTGTTTGCATTTTACTCATAACTAACTTAACCTATTTCTTCTGTAATGTAAAAGTTGTTTTGTGTCCATTCCAATTACTTTAGTATAAAGTATTGTTTGTTTTAATTAGTAAGTGTTTATGATTTAGTTTCTTTTCATTAGCAACAGGAATGGCAAATAATGATATTACCAATGATTTTACCAACTCAGAATTGGGAGACATGCATCTAATGTATGGCCTTGCTAATTGTAGTGGTACTGCAGCGAGAATACTGTATCAGGAACGTTTCCCAAATTGCGTGTTACCTTGTAATGAAACTTTTTCAACAATTCATCGACAACTTGCAGAGACAGGAAGCTTTTCACACCAAAAACCAGGTAACTCAGGCCGACAGGTTTCAGTAAGAACTCCTGAATTGGAAGAATCCATATTGGATGTCATATCAGACCACCCCAAACAAAAGTACTAGAGAAATTGGTTTGCAGTTCAATGTTAGCAATGAAACAGTCTGGACTATACTACGTGAGCAACAACTTCATCCTTACCACGTACAACGAGTTCACGCACTGTTTACTCGTGATTACCAACCTCGAATCCAGCTTTGTTAGTGGTTTACACAAAAAAATGTGGTTAAAAAAAAATCAATTGGATAGTTATTGGGCATCATCTTTATTTGTTACACAGTCAATAGATTTGAAAAGAATGCAGTGTACCAATGATCTCATTCTGGATTATGTAGTTTAAGTTATCTACATCTTTATTCTTAGCTGCCAAAATTGCTCTCTCACTCAACCATTCATTATTTTTGAGGTTAGTAATGATGTTTGGGAATACTTTATTGATGAGTTTGTCTTTCGATGAGACAAAGTTATAGAAATTCGGAGGAAATGAAATCCATCCGCTCGATTCGTCAACAGGTACACGACCATTACCGATAGTCAGCAATCGCTCAGAGAAATCTTCAGCAGATGTATCGTTCAGCAATGCAACTCTCATGTTTTTTGTCAGCTGAAGTTTCTTAACATAGCGCCATAGATTCGATGATTTGAGGCAAGGGTTTATTTCGTCAGCAGCAGTCGATCTGGGAATTACTGGCAATGTTTGGCAAAAAACGCCAGACAGTAAAATCATTGCGCCTCAAAACATCTTGAGTCATTAAGTAGATCTTGCAATGTTCGGTTAAGTGTTTCCATTGCACGTTTATGTGCCATTGTGTATTCATCCCAGATTATGATCTTCGATTCTGATAAAACTTTGGCCATAGCGGAGCGCTTTGTAATGTTGCATGTTGGTTCTTCAATAAATTGAAGATTTAACGGCAAATTTTAATGCAGAATGTGCCATACGACATCCTTCTAGCAATGTGGCTGCTATTCCAGAAGAAGCCACTGCAACCGCAATGTTGGTACTTGCACGAACAGTGGCTAAAACTACTGACTTGAGGAATGTCTTACCAGTTTCCACCAGGGGCATCCAGGAAATATAAACCACCGTTTCCATCATCAATTGCCTTCATTAATGTATTATAAACTTCCTTTTGTTGGGGATTCATCAGGGGTACATTCGTTTGAACTACTAAATCTAATTCCTGGTGATTATATTCACGTTCCCGTTCCCGATTAAATGCGTCACTCATTTCACGATTTGGCGCTGGTATTCTAACCTGACTAATAAACTACCGCACATGAGATAACAAATGTCTTCAATCAAGAGCAAGGCCCCGATTATGTATCTCATCATTCATTTCAAGATCGGAATGTCTTGAACTGACACAAATTTGGTGTAAAAATATCTTCTGCCAAATTATCCTTGTATTTGTGCCACAGGTTAGATGGGTTCGATGGAAAGCATGTCAAAATGATGATATCAAATAATGTACGTATTTGACTTGGAGATGCAGAGATAATTGCTTTGAATTGTAAACAATTAAAATTTGAATTGTATTATCTGGATTGTAAAGTCTATGATTAACAGTGATTGCAGAAACAGTTGAAACAAAATTTGCTATTTCTCTTAAGCTTATTCTATGCTTTCAAACTATAAATGTAAAGACATTTAAAATGGTAATTAAATGATATAAACATATATTTCTTTTGTCGCATTATATATTTTACAAAGAACAGCTGATTTAATTTGAACGGGATCTTTCACTTAATAACATATGTTTGCTGCAATGCATTTCTTATGGGTATTTCCGTAACTTTTAGAGACCAGTGGCGCGAAATACTGTGAACTTTTATGATATTTTAATACTTATTATCCTATTCCGATGAAGACAATTCCAAACACATAAACATCTTCAAAAACCGGTCAAACCGTTCTCGAGTTTATAAATAGTGTAACTAACACGACTTTCTTTTATATAAAATATAGATATGTAAATGCATAACTTAGAATATATGTTTTTTCAAAAACACTAAAAATCTCAAAAGTGTAGATTTTTTTCTCTTGTAATTCATTAAGATTTTTGTAGTAATTTATTTTGATTGATTATTTAATAAGTTTATCAATTTCACTAGAAACACCCTGTCAAACTGATTTGAAGGCTCAGCCATGGCCATAACCACTATAAAACAACTCCCGTATGAATGCTGAATGTTTACTATCAGCACACCAGCGTCATGTTTGTTGTGCATCAACACAAAGCAGAAGACAATCAGCCATGCGAAGCATTATCTGTTGGCCAAACATTGCAATATAAAGCAAGGTTGTATAAAGCAATAATATTACGCATCACAAGTTACAAAATTCAACCTAAGACCAATGGAAAATATTACATTAAAAGTTAGATGTAACTAGATTGATGTAATATATCAGTATAATATGTTTACTTTAACAGCTTTAAATATTTTTCCACACATATTTTAAGACTTTTCTCATTGGTTTGATCAACATTTTAAAACATTTTGATGAAAAATGAGCTAAAAAATAACATGTAGGTGGCACTGTACTCGTTATGAAACGATTCCGTGATAAACATTTAAGCTTAGACTAGCTGTCACGGCACCGTTCCGTGGTACAAGGCCAATGGGTTAATGCAGTTCTACGTGTAAGATAAACCTTACTCTGTTTTTGGAAATAACTAAAAATGAAAAACTCCCCCGAATTTTTCATCTATTATGAATTTACAATGTTCATTATTGTTTAAAGCTAGAAGGCCCCAGTCAGAATCTCCGAGAGTGGCAGACTGACTTTTGCCTTCTTCTTCTTCTATGGGGCGGCCTACTACCATGCACTTCAGCCTCAAGGGCCTTTTGCGCACCCCGGGAGCACACCGTTAGTCCTACCAGTCTATGATTTCAAGCACTTCCACAAACCGCCAAAAACAACTTATCAGGTCCTCCTGGGGAAATTCACCTCCCTTGTCCAAACTATCAAAGATGGCATACCGCTCCCCTTGTTATTGAAGGACAATCAAAGAGCAAGTGTTCGGCAGTTTCATCCAGGCCCATCACACAGTCTACAGAGCGGATCCTCCTGAAGGGATGCTGACTCTGTGAAGATGCTTCCTCAGGTGACCATGTTCCTGTGATCAGGCCTATAACCCGAGAAGACATCGATCTATTTAGTGGGAGAAGGTCAGACACCACTCTGGAGGAAGGCGACTGTATTACCATTCTGCTCATTCTCATGCTTCTCTCATGTTCAGTGAGATCCCATTTAGTCCAGGGATTCACTAAATTACACATAATAGGCTACGCTGAAGCCATAGAGTGATATATAACTGTAATAATTTTTCATCTGATCGACTTATTCCACAAATTATGAATCTGGCACAAAATTCCTGTTTTTAAAATGTCAAAACCGATTACTTTAAAAAAGAGTAATAAATGTTTAATCATTTCCAAGATATAAAAAAGTTTGGAAACTCATTTGTTTCTTTAGAAACACATTTTTGTATTGCACATAATAGTTTTTTATTATGTTGATTGTAATAGAAATAGTCCTTCTGGCTCTATTTCTTAGAAAGAAGTGACTTAGGTACTTTTGGTGACATCTGAAATATTAATTTATGCGAGCATTGGATTTACCGATACCAAACAAATGTTAATAAATAATAAAACGTTAATATTATAATCATATTAGAACAGTTTTTGATTTTACTCTAAGTTTATAAATAACAGAGATGTGAACATTTAAAAGTTTAAAAGACCATCATAGTAAAGAGAGATGGTGTACCAAACAGTTCAGTAAACTTAGTCGACATTTCAAGGATCAAGTTTTTGTACCAAGATTAAACTTGTTTCAGCATATCTATGTGATAGAAAAGTTCTTATAGGATTACATTTAATCAATATCTTGAAAACCATTTGAGATGTAGTCCCGGGTACCAACAAAATTGATTTCCACAAATTTTTAGTAAATCTTATAAGCATTTCTGAACATGTTTTTTCTCTAGGTTCATATTATAACTTAATTGTGAATTTAAAAAGTTGTATACAGCCACCAATTGTAAAAAGTGACGAATCAAGCTGGCCAAAGATCTTCTGCGAGATATTTATAGGATATATTTTGTGGTTTAAACTTTTTCGGGGTTTTTAGTGACAATTATCGTATCTACAAGTTGCGCTATATAAGTATATTTAAATCATTTAGGACAGGGATGGTTTCGGTTTTTGGGGATCATGTTCGGTAGTTAAGTTATGCAGAAATTTTTCCAATTACTACAATAAGACTGGTTGTATATAAAATCTACCTAAAAACTTCAAAATTACAAAAAAGTTTACTTTTAATTCAAATTAACTGTATAAAATCTTAAATAATGTTTATTGTTGATAAATAACTTATTTTTATGTAGAAAAACAAAAAGGAGAACAAGTTCATATAATAGTTTAAAATTATTACTAATTGTAAAACCTAAATAAAATTACAATGAAAGTACTATTGTGTTTTTAGCTCAAAAAGAGCTGAAGCAGTAGTAAATTTAACAGATATTTAAAATAACTATATTTTTATTTCATGATATACATTTTGTAGCAAAATTTGTACGATTACTGTGGTAGTTAAACGCTTTTACAGACCTTAAGCTTTTGTTTGGTATAAACGTAATTTCTAAAAATTAATTGTTTTATATAATATATAGAAATAAATAGACTCAGCTGTTTTTCTACTGCTGGAACTTTTGTTTGCTTGTAGTTTTCAAATAAGACATAGGCTAATTTCCAAATTCTGTTACATGAAAATTATAACTTTTATATAAAACACATGATTGACCATAGTTGCTCTAAAAATGGAACTTTTCTTCGACTGGTGCTACCCATACGGAATTTTTCCGTTTATGAATTTCATTGGTGCAAGCGTTTAAACTGTCAACTGAATTTTACAAATTATTGTAGTTTTTTCTTTAACTTTCCATTGATAAATGTTGTGTTAGGGTGCAACATTAAACCATGAATTAAAGTAAAATAGTACAGAATATAATCCAAAACTACCTCAGAAATAAGGAAAACCTTGGAAATCTGATATTTGTCACTTCTAAAGTTAACCAATGAAATTATCTTTCAGGTACATTACATGATCAATGCTTACACTATTATTCTTATCAATACTGACAATAACTTAAATAATATTGGCAATCAAACAAATTCTCCATAATTGTAAACATACTGTTGGCTGTTATTCCCTTTACTGATTATCAGATTTATAGAGAATTGAAATAGAAACTGTCAGGTCTACATCTAGCTTTGAAGCAAGTTAGCTTATCATTCTTCATGATATTAAATAAAATGACTGAGTTTAATTTACTGTAGGGTTTGCTGTTTTTGTAGGGTTCTAATACGGCAGTAAAGCAGGATGTCTTAACATGTTTGCTACTGAGTATAAACTTTTTCTCACTGTCCAATCCTGTTAGACTTGATTTCTACCAGACACTAAAGATGGTGACACATACTTTCGAATAGACCAACCTAAAAACATTTGTTTCATCAATCAGACAATGATTAGATACGTAAATCAGTAAAGAAAAACATAATTTTCCTTCATAAATTATACTTTAATTTACCCAGGAAACAGGATTTTTCTGGACATTTATCCATCGTTCAATGAAACTAAACGTCTTACGATGACAAATGTCTGGAAAAATCCTGTTTCCTTCACAATCCTTCAATTGTCATAAACTAAACTTCAAACTAAACTTCAGTTATGTTAATTAATTATAAGTGTTTACCAGTCTATTGCGTACCTTGCAATGTATATAACTTAAAACATGTTAATATTCTCATAGACCAATGTAAGCTATAGTTGATGTAGAGAATATGTTTTCTATTGTGGTGTATTTTTATCAATTCAATAAAACACGACAATATATTACAAATTTCAACCACAATTTCAATCCATTACAATATATAACATACATCACTATTCGGCCATCTTGTTGAATGCCGTTTGTAGGAAATTTAGTTACAAGATAAGGATTATATAAAAACAGTAAAAATTATCCCACTCAGGAAACGTGTGGCCAGCCCCAATTTTCAAACATTCCTGTTGATTCCGAACAACTAAATTTTAAGTTGATAACATAGATCAAAAGGTTGTAAGAGACAATAAAACAACATTGTTTTTACGTCAATAGTAGCTGACATTGGTTCAGTGCATTCAGTCCATGGGTAACCTACAGTTGTCAGTCTATGGGGAGAATAATTTGAAGTGACAACTGTATTTTTTTGGCACCGGGCTGTTGTAACGGTGTTTTCTTACGTGTTGATAGGGA
The DNA here is from genome assembly GCF_021130785.1 of Homalodisca vitripennis. Taxonomy (NCBI): domain Eukaryota; kingdom Metazoa; phylum Arthropoda; class Insecta; order Hemiptera; family Cicadellidae; genus Homalodisca; species Homalodisca vitripennis. The sequence continues at coordinate 49,161 of NW_025777219.1, forward strand.
ACGTGTTAATCCTGGATCCTGGCCGTTGAAAAACTTTTAGTTGCGGAACACTCATCACATAGTCACTTATAAATAAATATGTTTAATGAGATTCTTTCGACTCAAATCAGCATTATTTTGTTTTTTTGTATAAAGTAAAAACTCTAAAAAGTAATTTTCAAAACATACAAAAGGTTATATGTTGGAACAATCTAAATATACAAAGTGAATGTAAAATAGACTTTTGTAGGAAAAGGATACAATGTTTCATCAAACGAAAGAAAGAAAGAAAGAAATTTTATTTCTCAAACAACACCTTACATACATACAGAATCAATGTATGTTTACATACATATTTTCTACCATCAATGCTATAGAAAATATAGTATCCTATGTATTTCAAGGATTTTAATAAAAAAATTATACTCATGCAACCTTGTTGGACCTAAGTAAAGCGTTTGACATTGTGTCTCATGATATTCTTATGACAAAACTTGAATTTTACGGTATTGTGCAAAATGAGCTAAATCTATTAAGGTCGTACTTGAGGGATGGATATCAAATGGTTTAAAACTGGTGAACAACAATCAAGCCTGCAAAAAGTATTAAACGAGGTTCCCCAGGGCTCAGTACTTGGGCCATTTCTTTTTATTATTTTTACTAATGACCTCCCAAGTTTCTTATCCAGAAATTGTGCTTTATATGCTGATGACACAACATTGTTAAATGCAGGAAAAGATCTTAATATATTACTCGAAGACAGTGAAACCACATTTAAAAAGTCTTGCATATGGCTCGAAAATAATAAATTATTACTTAATAAAAATAAGACTGAAAGAATTGTTTTTGGGCTTAAAAACACTGAAAATAGATCTGTTAAACTCCTAGGAATAAATCTAGACTGCAAGCTTAGTTGGAATGAACATACAAATAAATTGTGTAAAAAATTGGCTAAAGTTCTTTTCTTATTAAGGAAACTAAAAACATGTACCAGTAGGGAACTTATTTTAAATGCTTACTACTCTTTTTTTCACTGTCACCTATTATACGGTACAACTCTTTGGGGAAACTCCTCTGGGGCTCAACAGGTTTTTATATGGCAAAAGAAGGCGATTAGATGTATAGTGGGAATTGGGGACACTGAATCATGTAGACCGCATTTTATTGATCTGAGTATTCTAACGTTACCCTGTGTGTTCATGTTTCAATCAATTATGTATGTTAAAGACCATTATGCAGAATTTAATTTACGAAGCAGTAAACATGTATATAACACCAGAAATAAAAACCTTATCGATGAAGAATTTGTACGTCTAAGTAAGACGAAAAGTAATTACATACATATTGGCATAAAGCTTTTTAACAAATTACCTCTAAATGTAAAGTCTTTGTCTGTAAATAGTTTTAAATTAGTTCTTAAGGTTTTTAAAAAAAGCTTTTTATAGTTTAGACGAATTCTACAATGTTTCATTAGATGACATAATATTTTAGGTGTAATATTTATATATCATAATTTATTCTCATATTTTGTAATTGTTTATTATTTGTTGTATTTATTGATTGTTAATTTTATTAATTGTTATGTTTGTTAATTGTTATATTTGTTCATTGTTATATATTGTTAATTGTTATATTTAGATTAAGACACATTGATAAACAACAAGCTATCTTACATCAAATTTTCGCTGAAGTCAAATGTCTGCTATTTTATTTGTATCATTGTGCTACCATTTAATTGACTAATGTGACAAAGCCTATTGTAACATATGTTATTTAACGGCAATAAATGAATTGAATGAATACATACATTTAATAAGTATATCGTGAGAAATATTTAATTCTCCAAGGCTTAGCCTGATTGGAGGCTTTACTGCAATTTTAAATATCACCGTTCATATGGCAACTAAATTATATAAACAAAAATAAAGTAATTATACTTAAATCTATAATACACAATCAAATATACAATAAATACTACTCTTCCAAACTACAGTAGAGTCCCGTTAATCCGACCTAATTGGGACCGAGCCCTATTCGGATTATGTGATTGTTCGGATTAGCCAGAATTACAGAAAAATACGGTTTTAAACTTGAGAATGGGTCTATTTTGTTATAGAATTATCAACATTGTTTATTAAAACATGTTTTCTGACTGTTGCATTGTATTTTCTTGACAGATAAAAGTGTTTGCGAATATTAAGCACATTTACCGTATTTATTGTGAGAGTTCTATTGGTAAGCAATGTGAGCGTACTGGATATTGTACGGGTCCACGCGTTCAATAGTTGTACGAAACTACGCGTCATCCAATAGACTCTCTTCAATGCGACAGAAGACAATAACTGAATTTATGTCTTTTAACAATTAATATTGTACTCAATAATAATATCAGTACTGTACGTCCAATTTTCGTTTGATTTCACTTCTTAATACAGTAATTTAACTCATACTTAACCTATAAGTTTCAATTTGATACTGTATTTAACTTCATTATTTATGTACTGTACCGTACACAATTTGTCTTAATAAAATACCTACTGTACAGTATGTCTATTTAATTAAAGTTTTCTTTGTTTATGTACGAAATGATGCATCCATTTTCATTTTTTATGTAATTAGTTCCTATAACTGTTCATTATCGTTATAAATAATTCCTCCTGGACCTGTTCGGATTAACCAACGTTCGGATTACACGTGTTCGGATTAGCGGGACTCCACTGTACTACAATTTATAATATGAACACTTACAAAATCATTAGACAAAACAACTTAAATACTTATTGAGAAATTATGATTTCATAACTATAATAATTATCATAAGGCATATACAGTAAGTAAACCAAAGTACAGTGGAGTAAAGTAGGAGGGAAAACTTAAAAAACAACTAATTACAAATATAAAAACAATAAATCTTCAATATTCTGAATTGTAAACAACCATAGTCTTAATTTTTTTAAGAAAAACATTTATATTACTTAAATCTTTTATGTTGTTTGGCAATTTGTTAAATAATGTAGGTGCTAAAAAAATTAAATGATTTTTTAAAATACGTGTTTGTTGGCTTCGGTACAAACACATTTTTATTACTACGCAGTCTGTTAATATACTCATAATTTTCCCTACAGTTTCTACTTCTTAAGAAAAAAATTTTGAGTACCTTATATACATAAATATACCTATCTTAAAGGAAGAACTTTTAAGGAACAAAAAATTGGGAAAGAATGTTCAAATCGATTACTTTTAGTTATTATTCTCATAAACTTTTTCTGTGCTGTAATTATAGGTTTTAAGTTTGAGACATATGTGCCTCCCCAACACACTATTCCGTATTCTAACCTACTATGAACTAATGAAAGATATAATGTTCTTAATAAACTATCACTACACATACTTCGAATATAATAGAAGAGTCTTGTTGTATTATTTATTTTTTGTTTGAGGTGTGTTATGTGATCTTTCCAATTTAACTTTTCATCTAATATAATTCCTAAATATTTCACGCTCCGTGCTTCCTTTAGTTCACAGCAACCATCGTTGCAAAAACCACCACTCATTATACAAGTAATGCATTTCAAAACAATTTTATTTTCCTGTTTATTATTCTTTTTAATAGAGAAATTGATAAATTGAGTTTTTTCAGGGCTCATGCCATATTGTTTTTACAAAAACCACCATTAAATCGAAAGCAAATCCCTGTTCATCTTAATAGCTACTTCGTTCCAAGACTCTTCGGAATAAGACAAAGGAGTATTATCAGCGAAAGAAGTGATACTAGCATTTAATTTAGCATTGCACAAGTCATTAATGTATATTAAAAATAACGTAGCCCCTAAAACCGACCCCTGCGGCACACCGTGTTTGATTTCCCCCATTCCACTTACTACTCCGTTAACTTTAACACATTGCATCCTCCTTAATTTCCTTAAAACGAATCTTAATCACTGTCGAATTTACTCCATCAAGACCTGGTGTAGTTCCATTTTTCAAATAGTTTACTGCTCTTTCTAGATCATTATCTAATACAGGAGATAGAAACATTGATCCTGACAACGGTTGGGTAGCAAAGCTGTCTTTACAATCCATCAGCTCAAGATCAACTGTTTTATGAGTTTTTTTGTTTATCTACTAATTTTTCAGAAATGTACAAGAAATGTGTATTAAATGCTTCAGCTACAGCTAAAGGTTTAACTATGCTTATATTGTCTTCTTTTAAATAAATCAAACCATTTACTTTGGTTTGTTGACCACTTACCTCTTTTAAAACCATCCAAGTTTTCTTAGAATTTCCCTTCAAATAACTATCTTTTTGATTCCTTATGTCTATCTTTGAACTTGTTTCTAAATGTTTTAAAATACGTTAATAATTCCATATTGTCGGAATTTTTTTAAATTGCTTTTAATAAACTGTTACGCTTTTTAATTAGTTTACACGTTTCATCTGTAATCCATGGCTTTAATTTAGGAAATTTACATTTTTTATGCACAACCTTCTCGGTTTTTCTTAACAAGTTACAAAATTTATCGTGGAACAAATCAAAAGCGTGAGATGCATTCTTTTCCTTAAAAACGAAATCCCAATTTACATTATTTAGCTTATCACTGAAATATTCGTGATTGATACCGATAGAGGGTACTGGCTCCGTGACCTTGATATTTCTAAGTGTGTCTTCCCCCTCCCGCACCAACAGTACAGCTGATAAACAATGGTCAGTCAGCCCGCCATCAATTACCAGTGCTTGTACTCCTATTTTGTTTCTGTTCCGAATTCTAACTAATACATGATCAATGCAAGTTTGTGATTTCTGTGTTATTCATGTTGGTTCATTAATCATGGACTGTAAGCCATCTAAAGCTAAGGTAAGCTTATAGTTATTTATTAGTTCCCTATCCTCCAAAAGATTCAAGTTCATATCCCCAGCAATCAATAGGTTGTCGCAGATTCTAAAATCATAAAATCTGGCAGATAAAAAACCGCAACATAAAAAAACTACATATGACACTTTCAATACTATGTATTTATTCACAGTACTTATTACTGAATAGTATACTTCACAACATAAAAACTATGATTCCCAAGATGCTGTTTCCCAAGATAACTCAATATTCTTTAAAATAGGGATAATCTCTAGTGTAGGAGCAGTTAAGAGCCAATCTACTCTGTATAAACAACCCTGTTGTTCATAATAGACGATATTTTTCCTAGGAAAGAAATTGGTTGTCAGCTTTCCTAATTTTGGTGGAGATAAAACTTTTAGAGTAACAAAAGATTTAGAAATAGATATAGATGATTTTTGACGTGACAACGTCTTAAATTAGGTTGCGGCTAGGAGTCACTCATGAAAAAGTGTAACGCCCGGTAACGTTACGATGCCCGTCCAGTGGGTCCGCCGCACGGGATAAAGCAGATAACTATGTTTATTCGTGAAAATGTGGAAGTGCTTAGATTCGTCATTTACAACAACTACAAACAATAAAGGTAAATAATTGTACACTGATATTTCATTATCGTAAACTATGATTGATTGATTAATTGTTAGATTGACACAAAAGTTGAGAAACTGAGTTTATAGGTTATGTCATACTATTGACAAATGTTGATAGTGTTAAGTAAATTATTAGTTTAAATCACTCTGCAATCAATCGTAATTCAGTCGATTGAGAAGAAACAGCGCGTATTGCTAGTCAAACATTTAAAATAACAAATTATAAACCTCTAACCTGCATAACAGTGCGACCAAACAAACGAACTAAACCGACCAATCACCACGCGCGGAGTTAGAATTTAACTGTGTTTAGCAAGAATTTCAAAATTCCAATTTTAGTAAATGTTTTATTCAACTTTACCATTTACAATAACAAATTTTAATTAATTTCAAATTATGTACAATGTTTTAGTAAACAAAATATATTTCTATAGTTTAAAATTTGTGCAATTCTTATTTTCATTCAATTCCTTGTTCCTATTGTGCAATTTAATAATATTCATATCAATAAATATTCTAACGAGAAAAAGACGTTGTCACGTTAAAATCTTCGCCCGTAAAACCGACTTTACAGGCAACCATAATTTTTTTTTGGATTTTATTTTTCTTTGCTCTTAATTAAGACAAAATAACCATCAGGTGCATTAAATAACAATAGTTGTAAAAGTTGCAATCCTTGAAATTCCAAGCTAACTGAAAACTATTATTTGACATATAGTAATTAAAAATGTGGTACTGTAGTTCCAAAATCTAATTATAGAAAGATAGATCTGTTGGTTGAAATTACGACCCAAGGCACTAACTACTGGGTGGGGCAGAGTAACTTGCTAATTTTAATTTGGCGCAGTGAAAGGACTGCTGTTCCAAATTAAAATAACGACTATCCGTCTCTAAATTTGTAGGTCTATCTGTCTCTCTACCTGTGCATCTTTCTGCCTCTCAGTCTGAATAAGAAACGTAGAGAGACAGATAGACCTACAAACTTGGAGATGGATGGTCGTACAGACATAGAATGAGATAAAACATATAGATAGAGAAATAGAAATTAGTCTTTTAAATGTATGTGTTTACATATACCTCATACTTAACACTGGGAACTATTATTATTATTATTATTATTCTTTATTGAACATATTCTTAGAGAACAGTACAATCGTCAGATTTTATTTTGTTACAGCAGGTTAGAAAGTTCTGTTTAAAAGTTCATTTATTGTGTAGAATGGATGGTCTTGAAGCCAGAGTTTTAGTTTGTGTCCAAACTGCAGTCGGTCTCTCCTCTTCAGTTCTAGTGGGAGGGTGTTCCACAGCTTTGCTCCGACATACTTGGTTTCTTCTCCGTGGACGCTATTACATTTTCTACTATTATATGACTTAATTCAGAGTTAGCAATGCAAAAGCTTATTTTTTATGAACTTTTAACAGTTTTCTTGTTGTCTTTGTTAAAAAAAGAACCAAAATAGGATACTACGTTCTTTTGTTTAAATAGACGTGAACATTACTTGAGATATTTCTCCTAGTTGTTAGGGTGTCTTCTTTAAAGATGGCATTGTAAGCATAGAAAGCGTCATACTCTTATAGTTAACAGTACACCAGTCTACACATTGAAGACTAGGAGAGTTCTCGTCCTGGAAATAAAAAATCCGTCCTTTAAATACGCATCGAAATATTTTCTTTTCTTTGTAACTGAAGAGATGTAACATTAATATCTCTTCTCTTCCCTATTGGTATTGAGGTGTTTTCACTAACTTATGTTGAAGTTTCCTTTGAAGAAGAACTCGGCGCATACACTTCACTGTTATACTTATTTATAGCAGCATACTTTAACAACTTATCACTATTTCCTGATCAAAACGTAACTGGAAAACAATTCTATTAAGAACTAGCTGACCCGACAGACTTCGTTCTGTCCAAAATATTTGTAATGTGGCAGTTTTTTTGTTCCCCTATTTTATAGTGGGGGCAAAACATTCTCCTGAACAGAACCGTCACCTGGTGATAGGGCGTTGTAAATAAAAAATAATTAAATAAAACATAAATAAGCATTTAAAAGTATGTAATCGCTTTATTGTTAATCATGTGAATCATAATTATTCAAAGATCAGTTTTATTTTCATTGTAATGATTTGTGATATACAATGTTTTTTGTTTGAATACCTGGCAGATAGACAAACAAATCTGATGGTTCTCCAACACAGGAACAGGTAACATACAATTGAGCAGGGATTTTTGGCCAAAAAGCTCAAAAATGACATACAAAAATGTAATGTTTAGAAAAATTCAATTAGAATCTGTAAAGATTTCAACATTCAAAAGAACTTTTAATGTGTAAATATTGTAAAACTTGTCACCACCTTGCCTTGAGATCAATTTTCAGACAAAATGTCTCTTCAGATAAACGGCACTTTTATTTTAGAAACTGTTACCTCTATGATTTGTTGTTCGAAAGGAACATTAAAATTTCATTCATGGATCACAGTCACATCAAATTCTCACATGGAGGCAAGACTGTACTGTACTGTGACAGTGCTTACTGTTTAGTTTTCCTGCGTGACTCTGAGATAAGTCATGGAGACTGCTGATCGAATAGCAAGCAAAAGCGATCTGTTCTCTTCTCGGGTGGACAGCAAGCCTATAGCTGTCCGCCATGCAACAGGAAAATGTAAATCGTTAAGAGGAAACATTACTCTTGAGGACGGAGGCAAAATAATCAAGGATGGCATTGCCAATATCACCTCATAGAACTCCGCCCATTGCAACCAACCTCATAGCGGTATTTCAAGGACATTTTAAAATAACATTTACAATCTTTTTAATTTTTAAAGCGAACTAATATCAATTTTAAAATGTACTGTATATATAAATAATTTGGACTTTAATAATTTTGTTATATTAACAGACTCGCAGGCAGCAGTAAGCGCTATAGAAAACAGCTTTGAAAGTTTAACGAAACAAAATCAAATCTTTTCAATAATATTCAAAATATTAGAATTGAAGAAAAATATTGCTCTACAGTGGATTCCAAGTCATATAGATATTTCAGATTATACATCACTACAGATCAAGCACTGTTCTAAAATTTAAATCTAAACTGTTTAGTGGATTTTAATTTAGAATATGAATAGTAAAAATTACCATTTTCTGAATTATACAATACTTCAGGGAACTTTTATGATATTTATCTTCATATAAACCTTCCTCGGACTTCAATGAATATTTTACAAAAAGAATTAGTTTATTTGGTCTGCCAGTTGTTAAGATTAGCGCTTAGCAACACATTTTGAGATTATTTTTATTTATAAGACCGCAGCTTCAGACGCAATTTTCAAAATCAAAGTTTTTATACTACTTAGCAGTAGCGCTTATGATGTAATATGATGCATTTCTATGAAATGTTTCTAACTTTTTAAGTAGGCAGGATATAGAAGGAAGGAGGATCAGAGTTTAACCTGACTATTATATCACATTTTGCATGTGTAGGAGCATTTCTGGTTAGAATTATTTTTCGAATATAACCGTCGTCATATCTGGCAGAGTCTGACATGTCGCCTTGATCAACCAAATATTTGTATCTCAAAAACCTACTTCGGTCAAAAAACTTCTAATTCCGACTCTTGTAATCTACTTTAGGTCTAAGATATTTCCAGTTCCATAGAAGAGTTTGCCTTGTTATTCCGGCGAAGATAATATACATACATACGTAGGACTGAGAAGCCTATTACGGTTTAGAGGGAAATCCTATCTAACTCCCAATGGTGCAGTGTAGCGGGTACATCGGTTATCCCGAGATAACCGGATCAAGCAATGTCGTGCGTGGTTGCTCCTAGATGGGTAACCGTTGAGTGATGGTTCGGAAGTCATCTTTAAGCCGTTGGTCCCAGGTTAAGTATTAGGGCAGTCTTCTTAGCCTTAACTTCGCTTGGTAAAATAAGAAATATTTACTTTTAACTCCTACCTATTTCTGGTATAAAGGGAAAATACTTAATAAGTTCATGTATCATTTGAAAATAAGCGTTTATACAAATTCGCTTTAGAGAACTCTTGTTTTTCGGAGTGTAGTCTGGGAAAGAATGTATCGTTGAGGCATTTTAGTATATATTTCTCTGTATCTCCATAAGCCACTTTAAAATCCTATATCACAATGCCAAGGAAGCCCTCCAGATTCGAGCCGTACTTGAAACTATTCACAGTTTGTTTATTATGGTTGGGTTGTAAACAGTGTTTGAATAGAATCTACAATGCCTTTAGATGTTTTTAATTTGTCACTGGCGCAATCTGGAGTAAAAGTTACTACATAACGTATTACTATCCCATATATTATAACTATTAACTTTGTCTTTGCTATCTGCATCACTACTGATCAACCACTGTTGTATAATTTAAAATGTAAACAAATGTTTTTGCCTCTTCAACGAATTTGAAAATGTCATCAGCTGTTTAGTTTCAGCTAAAGTTTAGATTATAAAACGTAAATATTACCATTTTTCCTAAATTATAAAATAATCCAGGTAAATTTTCTTAATTTTTCCTTCATAAAAACCTTCCTCCGATTTCAATGAACATTTTACAAAAAGAATTAACCGAATCCGTCCACCCGTTATTGAGTTTAGCGCTTACCAACACATTTCGACATTCATTTTTATTTATAAGATAAAAACAAGTTATAATGCTTTGAACTGTAATAATATGTTGTATCAATAAACAAATTTATTACAATTACAACAAACAAGAAAAGTGCAGATGCAGTTTCACCAGCTAAAAAATTTGATTTGACTAAATGTGTGGGAGAGTCTAAATTCAATGTGTGAAGGGTGGTCGCTTAGTGGAGGAGTCCTGGCACGGACAAACTGTGTAGGAGAGTCTAAATTCAATGTGTGAAGGGTGGTCGCTTAGTGGAGGGGTCCTGGCACGGACAAACTGTGTAGGAGAGTCTAAATTCAATGTGTGAAGGGTGGTCGCTTAGTGGAGGAGTCCTGGCACGGACAAACTGTGTAGGAGAGTCTAAATTCAATGTGTGAAGGGTGGTCGCTTAGTGGAGGGGTCCTGAGGCACGGACAAACTGTGTAGGAGAGTCTAAATTCAATGTGTGAAGGGTGGTCGCTTAGTGGAGGGACCCTGAGGCACGGACAAAATGTGTGGGAGAGTCTAAATTCAATGTGTGAAGGGTGGTCGCTTAGTGGAGGGACCCTGAGGCACGGACAAACTGTGTGGGAGAGTCTAAATTCAATGTGTGAAGGGTGGTCACTTAGTGGAGGACCCTGAGGCACGGACAAACTGTGTGGGAGAGTCTAAATTCAATGAGTGAAGGGTGGTCGCTTAGTGGAGGAGTCCTGAGGCACGGACATAATGTGTGGGAGAGTCTAAATTCAATGTGTGAAGGGTGGTCGCTTAGTGGAGAGACCCTGAGGCACGGACAAAATGTGTGGGAGAGTCTAAATTCAATGTGTGAAGGGTGGTCGCTTAGTGGAGGAGTCCTGGCACGGACAAACTGTGTGGGAGAGTCTAAATTCAATGTGTGGAGGGTGGTCGCTTAGTGGAGGAGTCCTGAGGCACGGACAAACTGTGTAGGAGAGTCTAAATTCAATGTGTGAAGGGTGGTCGCTTAGTGGAGGGACCCTGAGGCACGGACAAAATGTGTGGGAGAGTCTAAATTCAATGTGTGAAGGGTGGTCGCTTAGTGGAGGGACCCTGAGGCATGGACAAACTGTGTGGGAGAGTCTAAATTCAATGTGTGAAGGGTGGTCACTTAGTGGAGGGACCCTGAGGCACGGACAAACTGTGTGGGAGAGTCTAAATTCAATGAGTGAAGGGTGGTCGCTTAGTGGAGGAGTCCTGAGGCACGGACATAATGTGTGGGAGAGTCTAAATTCAATGTGTGAAGGGTGGTCGCTTAGTGGAGGGACCCTGAGGCACGGACAAAATGTGTGGGAGAGTCTAAATTCAATGTGTGAAGGGTGGTCGCTTAGTGGAGGAGTCCTGGCACGGACAAACTGTGTGGGAGAGTCTAAATTCAATGTGTGAAGGGTGGTCACTTAGTGGAGGGACCCTGAGGCACGGACAAACTGTGTGGGAGAGTCTAAATTCAATGAGTGAAGGGTGGTCGCTTAGTGGAGGGACCCTGAGGCACGGACAAAATGTGTGGGAGAGTCTAAATTCAATGTGTGAAGGGTGGTCGCTTAGTGGAGGGACCCTGAGGCACGGACAAACTGTGTGGGAGAGTCTAAATTCAATGTGTGAAGGGTGGTCACTTAGTGGAGGGACCCTGAGGCACGGACAAACTGTGTGGGAGAGTCTAAATTCAATGTGTGAAGGGTGGTCGCTTAGTGGAGGGACCCTGAGGCACGGACAAACTGTGTGGGAGAGTCTAAATTCAATGTGTGAAGGGTGGTCACTTAGTGGAGGGACCCTGAGGCACGGACAAACTGTGTGGGAGAGTCTAAATTCAATGAGTGAAGGGTGGTCGCTTAGTGGAGGAGTCCTGAGGCACGGACATAATGTGTGGGAGAGTCTAAATTCAATGTGTGAAGGGTGGTCGCTTAGTGGAGAGACCCTGAGGCACGGACAAAATGTGTGGGAGAGTCTAAATTCAATGTGTGAAGGGTGGTCGCTTAGTGGAGGAGTCCTGGCACGGACAAACTGTGTGGGAGAGTCTAAATTCAATGTGTGGAGGGTGGTCGCTTAGTGGAGGAGTCCTGAGGCACGGACAAACTGTGTAGGAGAGTCTAAATTCAATGTGTGAAGGGTGGTCGCTTAGTGGAGGGACCCTGAGGCACGGACAAAATGTGTGGGAGAGTCTAAATTCAATGTGTGAAGGGTGGTCGCTTAGTGGAGGGACCCTGAGGCATGGACAAACTGTGTGGGAGAGTCTAAATTCAATGTGTGAAGGGTGGTCACTTAGTGGAGGGACCCTGAGGCACGGACAAACTGTGTGGGAGAGTCTAAATTCAATGAGTGAAGGGTGGTCGCTTAGTGGAGGAGTCCTGAGGCACGGACATAATGTGTGGGAGAGTCTAAATTCAATGTGTGAAGGGTGGTCGCTTAGTGGAGAGACCCTGAGGCACGGACAAAATGTGTGGGAGAGTCTAAATTCAATGTGTGAAGGGTGGTCGCTTAGTGGAGGAGTCCTGGCACGGACAAACTGTGTGGGAGAGTCTAAATTCAATGTGTGGAGGGTGGTCGCTTAGTGGAGGAGTCCTGAGGCACGGACAAACTGTGTAGGAGAGTCTAAATTCAATGTGTGAAGGGTGGTCGCTTAGTGGAGGGACCCTGAGGCACGGACAAAATGTGTGGGAGAGTCTAAATTCAATGTGTGAAGGGTGGTCGCTTAGTGGAGGGACCCTGAGGCATGGACAAACTGTGTGGGAGAGTCTAAATTCAATGTGTGAAGGGTGGTCACTTAGTGGAGGGACCCTGAGGCACGGACAAACTGTGTGGGAGAGTCTAAATTCAATGAGTGAAGGGTGGTCGCTTAGTGGAGGAGTCCTGAGGCACGGACATAATGTGTGGGAGAGTCTAAATTCAATGTGTGAAGGGTGGTCGCTTAGTGGAGGAGTCCTGGCACGGACAAACTGTGTGGGAGAGTCTAAATTCAATGTGTGAAGGGTGGTCGCTTAGTGGAGGAGTCCTGGCACGGACAAAATGTGTGGGAAAGTCTAAATTCAATGAGTGAAGGCCAGTCGCTTACTGGAGGGGTTCTGAGGGTCTTTAAGTTAAAAACTAGTTAACTATTATAATTTCATTTCCATAGTTATTTATAAGTTATTTTAGAAAAGTACAATTGACATATCTTCCATTGTTAATTTATCTATTTCATATCCCTTTCAGCTCTACATAAACATTTGGGAATCCAGGAAGCCCAGTTTGGGAACCGGTGATGTATTTATTATAACTTGTATGTACATGGTTTTGAAAATGTATGGGTATGATTTGATTAATTTTGTTTTATTTTTACAGATCTAAATATTTGATGAATACTGTAAAACATGTTAGAGTTCAATATTTTTTGAGATTGGGAATATAACCTTTGGAATATATATTTTGAACATAAACATGATTTATGATGATGATGATGAGTATTATTATTTATCTAATAAATTTCAACATGTTTCTATTGACGGAAATCCTAAAAATACATTGATTGATTCTAAGACTCGTTATCCTGAGTATTTAAGAAATCAAAATGTTACATCAGCCCGTAAAAGAAAATCAAAGAAAACTTGTAAAACGCAGGAAGTAATCACTAGCTCAGGTAGCACCAGTGAAAGCAGGAGGAGGAGTAATAAAAAACCTCTAAAGGAACGTTCAAGGAATGTCGGTTATGTTCAGGAAAGTTGTGAAACCACTGATGAACACATTCATGAAATGAAAACTGTGAGTATTTTTCCAACAGAAAAAGATTTGTTCGGTACTCCTGAATTGGAAAAGAATATTGTGGAAGGTGCATATAGAAATGTGGACCATTACTTGGCAGTACAATTTAGACTTCTTCGAGAGGATTTTATGGGTTCACTTCGAAAAGGAATTATAGACTATCGAAGACATAATTCTTCCAATGACGATCCAGAAGTTTCCTTCTATACTCAAGTACAAGTAACAGGATCTTCTTTTATTGGTGGTGGGAAATTTGGCCACAAGATAAAATTTAATAACAATGTCAATTGGGCTGATTTGTCAAAGGACTGCAAATTTGGCTCCCTCCTTCTGTTTACAACAAATAGATTTGAAACCTTTTTCTCAGGAACAGTGATTGACATGGACAATGTCAACAGCACAATAATGGTAAAATTCAATAGCAAGTCTGATACAGTCAATGTCTGTGCTTGGCAGTTCACTGTAGCATTCCCAAAAGTGTATTTTGAACCTTATTTCCATGTATTGAATGGACTTCAAAAAATGGCACATGAAAGATTTCCCATGGAAAAATACATTATAAAAGTCAATTCCAGACCAAATCCACCAGCTTATATCAGGGGATTCGGTCCTAGAACCTACAAAATAAATGGAAATCATTATGTCAATGTCTTAAGTACTACTTCGTGGCCACATCTTGAATCACTGAAATTAAATCCCTCTCAGCATCGTGCCTTCCAAGCGGCCCTGACCAACGAGTTTGTAGCAATACAAGGACCCCCTGGGACAGGGAAGACTTTTCTTGCCAAACAAATAGTTGCCACACTTCTGGATAATGTGGAAATGGATACACCTATTCTAGTCGTTTGTTACAAGAACCAGGCCTTGGACCAATTTCTGGAGGGAATTCTAGAGAAGACCAAGAATATCATCAGAATTGGCAGCAAAAGCCAGAGTGAGGTATTGGAAAATTTTAATATAAAGAATCACCGTCCAAAGAACTATGGTTATAATACATATGCAAAACCTATGGAGAGATTAGCTGCTGAGTACTCAGCCAAACAGAAACTGTTAAATGAAACCATCTCTCAAGGCGTTAGAGAAGAGATGAGGAAAATTGAAAGGGATATTCAAGTTCTAGAACAGAAATTGGATGATGCCAGAAACTCAGCTGATATAAGTGTTATGAAAAAAGCCAAGGTTGTAGGAATGACTACTTCAGGAGCGGCCAGACTTAGGCCTTGGTTTGAACCAGCTTGGAGCAAAGATCGGTAAGTTTCAATTGCTTTATTCTGCATTCAATACAAATTACAGTATTTGCAAGAACTCTGATACGGTAATGTCTGTTATTTGTATGCAATATAATCAATCATGAAGGAACTAATATTCCTTCTATAAGTGAGTTTTGTTTTATGTAAACAATGTTTTTCTTATGATAGCCATACAAGTTGAGTTATTTATTACTTAAGTTGGGTTGTGATTTGGAAAATCTTTTGATTTTTTTATGTACACTAAATAATTTTATTTTACCTATGAAAACAGTTCAAATGATATTACTTTTTTGGCAAGAACACTTTTTGCACCTATTCTAGATAAAAATTCATGGCCTATAACTCTGTAACTATAATTAACTAAAATATGGTACTATACCTTGTCAAATTTTACAATTATAATATTTTCAACATTTGGAACTGTTTTGACAAGGTATAGAACCATATTTTACTTATTCTGGATCTATTTCCTTTGTTACTTAATGGCACTTTTTGTTGATAAGTGATCCTTCTTCATATTCTTCCCCCTCTTCAAGTTCAACCTTTGCTCGTCTCTGCTAGGCCCAACAATCAAGTCCTATCTGAATTTCAGCGTTGTCTTTTCCCCCCAATGGATAATAAATTAACTAAACAGAATTATAGCATTAAGAATACCCATTTCTAATATGTGAATAGACAAAAGACAAATTCTTTATTTACAAATTTTTAGAGAATTCTATCTCCATCAATAAAAAAAAACTAAAATTACAATACATTTTCAAAGAAAAAAAGCCCGTCTTGCAAAGTACTCCTCAATCGTATGAAAAGGATTCTGCAGCAGCCACAGCTTCAATTTAGTCTTGAATGTTCTCGCATTAGTCAATAGTCAGTAATCTTTATTACAACTTCTCTATACAGATTGGTTAAGTTGTGTTGGCTTCTTTTCTCCTCCGGTCCAGGAATTCATTCATGGAGTAGAATGTTCTGTTGATGAGCCATTTGGTCAGAGTCATTTTCAGCTTCTGTTCTTGGAGTGTCTTCATGTCGTCTGGTAGAAGGTGAACAGCATTTGGCCCATATAGGATGGTTTCTTTTCAAACTGTGGCATGGTCTAGGGGCAGGTGAAAATGTAATGAATGGCAAGTGATGTATCTATGAATGTTGTGGCCTCTTTGTAGAGTTCCTTGTCAACATGCCTATAACTTCTTGGGTGTATAAATAAGCCAACTATTGCTAAAAACTTATGATTGGGGAAAAACTTTTGCAGCTCTCTTTAGGAATTGCAGCTCTCTCTAGGAACCAGTTTTGACATTATACTGATGGCTTTTTTTCTATTCCATTGTAAGTTGTTGTTGACTATCATCCCCAGAACCTTGGCATGAGTTTCCAAATTTACGTCCGGAAGTGCTGGAATTTCGACATTGCGATTTGGTCTTATCAGTGTTAACTACTAAATCATTTCCATTACAATATTGATAAGCCATGTTCAGTGTGAGTTGACAGCTAGGTTGTTTAAGGATGATTCAGACACCAACTGTGTATTGTGTTATCAGCATACATCAGAGCGGAAAAAGTGTGTGCCTAGGTATTGTGGCATGTCGTTCGTCAGGAGGATGGACAGGACTTGGCCCAATACGGAGTCTTGTGGTACTCTCCTGCTGATTGGTAGAGGGGTTCTTGTTATTTGGGTTATACCATTTTGTGTGTTTTGTATCTTAACGATTTTTTTCCCTCCTCCAAGGCGTCGATGATAAACTGTGCTATTTTGATCATGACTGATGTTGTTGACCTTCCTTAGACAAGGTCATTCGTCATGAGGATGAACAGGACCTGGCCTGATACAGAGCCCTGTGGTACTCCCCTGCTGGTTGGAAGAGGCTTTGTTCTTGTTATTTGGGTTACACCATTTTGTGTGTTTTGTATCTCAACGATTTTATTTCGCTCCTCCAAAACGTCGATGATAAATTCTGCCAGCTTGAATATTGTTGCCAGCTTGAATATTCTGCCAATGACTGATATTGTTGACCTTCCTTATACAAGGCCATTCGTTAGGAGGATGAACAGGACTTGGCCTAATACAGAGCCCTGTGGTACTCCCCTGCTGATTGGAAGAGGCTTTGTTCTTGTTATTTGGTTACACCATTTTGTGTGTTATTTTCAAGAGTACCTTTTTAATCACCTTAGAAAATGTTAAAATTAATGATGTTTGTCTGTAGTTGCCTGCTTCAGTATTGATCCAACTTTTAGCTTTTAACTAAAACCTTGATTTGTTATAGATCTGAAATGAAATGACCTTGGTTTAGGAATAGATTTGTTATGCTGACTAGAGGTGGTATTAAAGATTTCATACAGTGTTTTAGTAATTTTGCTGAAATTTCATCAAGCCTGGCTGAGGTTTTGGGCTTAATGCTTTCTATTATGGTCTTCATTTCTTGTTTGTTAGTGAGAGGTAGTTGGCCATGGTTTGAGACTGTCAGGTGTGGTGCAGTTCGTTTAGAGGGTCTTGGTTGTTGGTGGAGAGTAGTTCTGCGACTTTAGCAAAGTAATGGTTTAAATGGTTGAACATTTTGTGAATCAGATTAACTGTCCTGTGTTGAGTTAGCTCTTGGTCATGACTTTTCCTCTCACTGTTAATAACTTGCCAAAGACTTTAAGACATCTTAAGGGATTTTGCTACATGATCTAATAACTTGCCAAAGGGGTTTAGACTAGTTTTAGACATGTTTAAGGGCTTTTGCTACATGATCTACTGATAATTTACAACTGAGATTTTTCAGTATGATGTCGTAGTCTTTCTTGGCTTTGCTCATTTCAGCTTGATCTGTTTCTTCTCCAGTCAGTTCATATATTTTGAGAGAATTAAAATTTTGAATGAGAATTTAGAAACATTTCTTAAGTGCACAATAAAAACCAAGAGCAGTTTTTATGGCTATCATACAGAAGTTGTGTGTTTTATTCTCTTACATCAATAAATATTACCAGAAATTAAAAATACTAATGTACAGGATTATGTTTGAAATAAAGTAAACACTTTTGTGGTTTTTTTGTCATGACAGTGGTGATTGAAGAAGCAGCGGAAGTGTTAGAGTCACACGTCGTAACAGCACTCAGCAGCCAGTGTCAGCATGTCATACTCTTGGGTGAGTCATAGCAGTTGTTTTATATATACTATTGTAAAGTATTAGAGTCTAACATTGTGACAGCACTCAGCAGGTAGGTATCCGAGGAGGCCAGTTCAGTAACCAAACTAAACAACTGTCAGGATGATATCATATGACAAGTGAACTGACTAGGTTAGCTGTCTGAGGGGACCAGTTTAGTGACCAAACTAAACAACTGTCAGGATGATATCATATGACAAGTAAACTGACTAGGTTAGCTGTCTGAGGGGACCAGTTTAGTGACCAAACTAAACAACTGTCAGGATGATATCATATGACAAGTGAACTGACTAGGTTAGCTGTCTGAGGGGACCAGTTCAGTAACCAAACTAAACAACTGTCAGGATGATATCATATGACAAGTGAACTGATTAGGTTAGCTGTCTGAGGGGACCAGTTTAGTGACCAAACTAAACAACTGTCAGGATGATATCATATGACAAGTGAACTGACTAGGGTAGCTGTCTGAGGGGACCAGTTTAGTGACCAAACTAAACAACTGTCAGGATGATATCATATGACAAGTGAACTGACTAGGGTAGCTGTCTGAGGGGACCAGTTTAGTGACCAAACTAAACAACTGTTAGAATAATATTAAATGACAAGTGAACTGACTAGGGTAGATGTCTATGGGGCCAGTTTAGTGACCAAACTAAACAACTGTCAGAATGATATCATATGATAAGTGAACTGACTAGGGTAGCTGTCTGAGGGGGCGAGTTCTGTGTCCAGACTAAATTATTGTCAGAATGATATCATAGATGACACGAGAACTGAGTAAACAGTAATGTAATGTTTAATGTCAACAATATTCTACCTTTCATAATGATCTATATAACTGTCTCGGTTCTGAGCTCAGAACATGTTGTGTCACACACCTTATATTTATGACACATGAGACCTGACTAGTTGATACTCTTAAAGTTTATATGGAGCATACCTAGAATGTGAGACGGTGCCCACATCCGTCTAAACTATCCTTTTCAGTTTAAACAGACAGGTTTTGGCACACCCTTATGTCTATTCCTGCAATAACCCTCAACACTTAGGTAGCCATATCAACCTCATCAACCATCTTCCGCAATATACAAGACCTTTCGATCTTCCCTTCTCAGTATATTGTTATATGTGGCTAATGATGTCCATAAGGTTGCCTAGATTTCAGTGATCTAATGTTGGTTCTACTGGAAACGATAAACCAGCCAGAATTGATTCCTACTCAAGTGAGGAATTAGGAAGGATTAGTTTTCCGCCAATGGACTTGACTATCCAACTGTAGGGCAGGATTGTGCTTCTGTTGTTTATTCAACAGCTAATTGGAATGTTTCCTGTCACCCCCACATGATTGCTTTGATTAGTGTAGGGTTACGCTTCTAAGAAAGTGCTCCCAAACACTGCACCATAAGAATGCATGTCTGGTATTTATTCACTTTTTCTCTTATAGGGTGTTTGACTGAGCTAAGATCAATCGTCTCTTTGTGTACTGTTTAAGATCAGTGGTTTAGTGATACTATAGCAGTAACAGAAGATGGAAAATTATATTTTTTATTAATGGATATTATAACACAGGAAATAAATAACAGTTGGTAAACCTTTTGTTGACAGGTGACCACAAACAGCTGAGGCCTAGCACTGAAGTATATGAACTATGTCAAAAATACAACTTAAACATCTCGTTATTTGAGCGGATGGTTGAGAATGGATTGAACTGCTACCGGTTGAATGTCCAACATCGCATGCGACCGGAGTTCTGTTCTCTAATATCTCCAACCATATACGATGACCTCACCAGTCACAAGTCCACCGAGAACCGACAGAATATTCCAGGAGTCAGCAAAAATCTTTTCTTTATCACACACAGCTTCAATGAGCGTAAGGTAAATGCCTTCACTAAGTCGATACTCTTTTACAGTAATATGTCTCACTTAGTAGGCTAAACCATTTTACTCTTTTACGAGATGTGTTTTTTAAGTAAGGTCCATTTGAACTTAAATACACAACAAAAGGTTAGGTCAAAAGAGTAAATTTTTTTAGAAGGTACATATTTTTATTCTATTTTTCGACATAGTTGCCACGTTTGTTCAAACACTTATTACACCTCTTATCCAATTTTAAAATATCCACTTCATAAAAATCTACCAATGACTAAGAGTTCACTGCTGTTTTCCCATTGTCGTCATCATTGTACCGATTCCCACGGAGGTGTTGTTTGAGATGTCTTTCTATCTAACTGTCTGCACATCATCTTAAAACAAAGTGACCCATAAACTTGAAGTTTTCCATGAAGCTTCATTTTTACATAGACAACACTGACTTAGATGATGGTGCATGTAACTCACTAAATTATAATAAATGGTTTGTTCAATTTTGTTGCTGGAATTTATTAAAATTTTGGAAATAACTATTTTAATAATAAAAAAATACACTAATGATAATTACGAAATTAGGGTAATTTATGGTTACCTATTTTATCAATGATCAAAATTATCGTACAATTGTATACAATTATTTTCTGTAAGAAAACAGAAAAATTATACTAAAAATAGGATAATTATCGTAATTGTACATCTCGGTACACTGATCTAAAGCCATCTAGTGACTGGTAGAGGAATCTCTAGAGGATTACGTAAATGTCGATGTTACTATCACAGGACTCTAAAACCACACTGGACAATTTTTTTCACTGAACATGCCCAAGGAGACTAGAAGAAACTCCTAAATTTTAGAAAGACAACCTTCCCATAACAACCTTCTGTCTCTAAAGCATTTACTATAAACAGAAGCCTGGAATCCTATTTTTTCTTTACAAGATGTAGATTAAGCCTACCTACACTAAGTGCAACAATCCAACCTGCACTCGACTGGCCATGCCCCAAGAAAGAGTCTTGGGGAAGGCAAAAAAAAAGGAAAACAAATCAATTACACTGAGGAAATTTCTCAACCCTCAAAGAAGAATTTTTAAATATACAAGACAAATTCCTACTGTCCGGAAATGTAAATGACCAACTGCTGCTGCAACAAAGAAGAAATCATATGACCAAGAACTTAAATGGGGCAGACAAGAAGCCAACACTACATATATACAACAAGCCAACAATAAATCCAAAGCTGTCTGGAATATCATTAACAGTAAAAGCAGAAGAAAGGTAGACTCTGAAACAAGTAAGCTAGAAATACTCCACGAAGGTTAATTATACAGACACTAAGACTATAGCTAACCATTTCAATGAATACTTTTTAATGTAGCTGACAAAACACTGAAGGCTAACAACATGAATGTCAATTCATCTACAAACACTAAAATCTTCAAGCAGTTTCTACAGAGTGTCTTATAAATTTTCGACAATATTCAGCTGATAAAGTGAAGGAGACGATAAAATCATGAAAAAGTCAACTTCTACAGGGATTGATGAAATATCAACTAAGATCCATAAGTATTGCTCAGATGAACTAATAATCCCACTCTTTAAAATCTCAAACTTGTCCATGGAGCAAAGCATTTTCCCATCTAAACTAAAAATAAGTCAAATCTATCCAAAACTGAAGGTATTAGCAGCTATAGACCAATATCTTTGCTCCCATCACTCTCAAAATTCATAGAAAAACATTTATAATCACCTGACTTTTGGAGTATTTAAGAATAAATTACTAACTGACAAGCAGCATGGTCTTATATCTGGTAATCTGGATTTTTTCTACTGCAGTTATTGACCTTATAGAATTGGCAACATAGAAATTGGTAACACAGTAACTACTGTACTCCTTGACCTTAACTAGACATTTGACTGCTTAGGTCATGACCTCATACTGACTAAACTTAACAGACTTGGGATCCAAAAAACAAAATTCCAGTGGTTTGCAAATTACCTTAAGGAATGAAGTCAGACAGTGGAACTAAAGGAAACAATCAAAAGGGCTCATAAGTATAGCTCAGTCTTCTGCCAGTTAGAAGAGGAGTTCCACAAGGCTCGATCCTTGGACCAGTCCTATTCATATTATTCTTCGACTTCCAGGACATCTAGTTAAATATGAAACTGTGTATCCTTACAGCTAATAAGGATACAAAGCAACTAGAAATAGACTTGTTCATTTCCTTCAATATATACCCCAAGAATATATACTTACAAATAATCTTGTTCTCAATGAGGATAAAACCCAAAAAATCTTGTTTGGTACTAAAAAAGATCTTATAAGTGAACTGCCAGGCCTCCAAGCAGCTGGCGATGTTAAAAATCTAGGCATAATACTTGATGAGAGACTTGCCTGAGCTTCAAAAGTCACGTAGACAATATAAGCTTAGCTCAGCTCTATTCGCACTGAAAAGAACTAAACAGGTAGTAGTCCTGAACCCACGAAAATTGCAAACCATGCACTTTTTGAAAGCCACTTATGTCGTGGAATAACTGTCTGGGGTTGTTCTTCGGATGGAAATCTTCTTCTTGTCCCAATTATGCAGAAGAAAGCACTAAGTGTAATGGCAGGAATAGGACTTGGAGAGAACTGCAGAAACGTATTCAAAGACTGGAAATTGTTGACAGTGACTCCCATCTGCATCCTGGAAACCATTATACACTACAGAACCAAGGTTCCTCCTAAACAAAGTCATCTGCACATTCACTTCACCAGATAAGCATAAGACTATACACTCCCTATTCACTGTACTGCCCTATTTGAAAAAGAAACTGTCTTATTCTAAAATTAAGCTGTGTAACAAGCTGCCTGACTACCTGAAAGATGACAACCCAAGAACCATGAAGAGAATCCTTCTCCATTAGCTACAGAACCAGGCCTTCTACACACTTGATAATTCTACTCGTGGAATGACAATCTTTGACTTGACTAGACTTCTATCTATTCTGACATACTTTTGTCTCTGTAACATATCTCAATAAGATTGTTTAATAAAGAATATTGTCTATTTATAAGTAAGTAATTTGTTCACACATTATTTTTAGCGTTCTTTTGAAACGACAAATAAATCGGCATTACAACAATATAATTTGCTTGTAATTTAATGTTCCAGCTGCCGAATTCAGTAAGCTTCAGGAATGAGCATGAGTCAAGTTTTGTGGTTCAGCTTGCGAGGTACTTAATAATGCAGGGAACCCACCCAGAAGACATAACAGTTTTGGCCACGTACTCGGACCAAGTCAGAAATATTTCTAAGGTCAGTTTCTTTAAGAAAGTACATTTTAGTACACAAAACCTCAACTAGTACATATGTTTTACCTAATTTGCTTACAATTAGACATATGGTAGACTCTAAAATACTAATAAAGATTTTAAGTCTAACCACAAGCTGTTGTTTGAGTTTCTTTCTCAATTAAACTCTTTTTGCCTTTAGCTGTGTGCTTCTAAGCAATTTTATTGAAAAATCTAAGTACAGTTATAGGCAAATCTTTGAAAATTCATGAAGAATCTTAAAAACAAATTAAAAATTATTGTTATTATTTCGTAAATTAATGAAAAATTGAAGGAAAATCTGTGTTCTACAAAGTTAATTATAACACATTTTTTATCTTTATTATCTTGTTTCCAAAAATGTAAATTTATCTTTTTATTTATCTCTTTTTCATATAAACAATTTAAAAATCTGTTAGGCAAATGTACTTTAAATTCTTCTAACTCAAAAGATAACATTGTAAATCCAAATTTAGATTCAATTTCTTATATTCTTTCAATCTTAACTTCCCTATTTTATTTAACTCTTCTAAGACCATTTAGTGAGACAATCGTTTGTACTGCAAAATATTTTGTAGAAAATGCCAGAATTATGCACTCTATAATGCGAGAATTCCTTTCGAAACGGATGAAAAATTTTAACCTTTTTTTGAATAATCATAATTAATTTCATCAATGTATTCTTCAGGTGTTTTCTCCAAATGTTCTATAAAATCATAAATACCCTTGGTCAAAAACTGGTAGATTTAACATGAGTATACTCGTATAAGGGCAGAACGTATTAATCCGAAGCGCTTTCTTCTTAATTATCTCGCACCCAATTTGGTTAACTTCCCGGTATTTTAACCACCACCCCTAGAATCCTCTCCAGTCTTTTTTGTCAAACCTCCAACGCTCAACCTCAAAATGCCTTTGGTAAAATCCAGAAAATAAAACTAACTACGATCTAATTTTAACTTCCAGACTAACCTATATCTGGACTTAACCTGTCACCGAATTCCGCTTATCCCCGAATCTGATAGCACCTCACTTAAAAGCCTGGGGTGTAGCCCCCAGTGAGCCGAAGGCAAGTTTTTATATATTCATAAGATAATTCAAAATGGTCATTCCTTTATCTAAATTCTGGAACAAATTTCTTTTCATTTTTGTGTTTATATTGTAATTGTTTTAGCTGATTGTTCAAATTCTTTAATTTATTTAGAAATTTCTTAAGTTTTGGTTTCTTATACATTAATTAAATTACAAAGTCTAAAAACTAAATATTTGTTATCAATAATTTCTCCTCTTTCAGAATAATTCTATAACAGCTGATCCAGATGGCTCCTTCTTTTATTTATATAGAAAATTACTTTGTTATAGATGCAAAGAAGAATTATAAGACTACCAATAAATAAAATTTTCAGCAAAAATGTTTATATTTCTACAACTAATATAAATAGAAAAGATTTAATTTTATTATTCAACTATTTAGGTTATTATGTTTATGATTATAAAATTTTCTCTAAATTTGTGATGTCTGCATTACCTATGTCGAACTTGACCCTGAACTTTTAACAGAAATGTTCAAATCTTGAACTTTACTTAACCGATTTTAATGAAATTTGGTAACACATAGCAATCTTGATGCATCTTGTATATAATTCTGGAAAGACCTCTGGAAATGTTTAAGTTTTGTAATTCATCTGGATGATAAGAACCATTCAATTTTACTCTATCGATTTTTTACATTCGAACTATTGAAATTTGAAGTATTTTTTCTTGATTATTCTGTCTATGTTTGAAAAGCAATAATAATGAATTTAGGATTGAATATGTTTCATTAAAATATTTGTAATATTGAACGAATAAGTTGTTCTTTTTGTTCAACACATCTTCAATCTAGAAACTTAAACATAATATTTTGAGATTATGTAATATCAATCAATTGAAGTGTAGTAATGGTTTTATAATCAATCAATCAATCATTGGAATTCTAGTAAAAGTTTTGTTAGTTGTAATTTTTCATTGTGCTGAGTTATTACATACACATTAATGCACAATATTCACTTTCTGCAGTTGTCCATTTCAAAATGATGTCAATTCAAAATGTTTGCAGCTAAAATGTTTAAGAAATCTACAAGTTTTACAAAAAGTGTAAAATATGCAGGCAAATCAAATGTAGTATCAGTTTTTATCATAGAGTGAAGGTTAACTAAGAAAATAATTCATTCTAACAGTCGTATTTCCAATTTATTAAAAACTTATTAGAAGACAACTATTAGAACAAATAATTTGAAACATATTAATATCATACACACTTTAGTTATTTCTGTTGTAGATGATGAAACAATATTCAGAAACCATGTCAATGAATGCTTCAACAGTCGATGATTTCCAAGGCCAAGAAAATAAAATCATCATACTTTCATTGGTTCGTAGCAACAATAAAAGGAATGTTGGGTTTCTGAAGATGGAAAACCGTGTATGCGTTGCCTTGTCTCGTGCCAGAGATGGGTTTTATATTATTGGCAACATGAAACTTCTTGCTTCTAACACTGACATATGGTGGGAAGTAGAGCGATCCCTACTTAAACACAATGCAATAGGTTAGTATTATTATCAGTATTTTTAATTGTTGATTTTTTTAATATAGTGATGGGCAATTCCGAAATGATTGGATTCCGATACAATAAAGAGGTATTGGTTCTTGATTCACAGTTCGATTCATGTAATCACGCATTCCAAACAAATTCAAAGAAATTAGGCAAAAACATGTTATTATTGGGCTTCTAAAAAGGTAAAAGTTTTAAAATTAAAGCACAAAATGTAAAGAAATCCATAACACCGTAAACAGTTTTGTGTAAAGATTATACAACTAACTATATATACACATACACCTACCTGTATAACATAATTATAAGAAATACATACAACTAAACTTTTAATTAGTAAAATTGAGTAACTTGTTATGATTTAAAAATCTTGATTTGTTAACTCTCTGAACTAACAGCAACTTCCACTTATTTAAGTGTGCGATACTTTGTAGATTTTTGTTAACTTTTACATCACACCTATTTTGGTTGTCCTTGCACTTTTATTAAAATATTTAACAGTGTATAATCTCTTAAATCATGAGATTTGCACTTTACTTCGTAGAATAGTTTGAATCTTATTAAAGTGGATAACAGAAACAGTCTGGTTTAAACTAACCTTAATATTTCTGTTCAGTTTGAAGCATTGTACTGTGACAAATGTTTTTTTGCACTCCCTTTTCTGAAGTAAACTTTTTTAAAGTTCTTTAAAGCACAACACCTGGAAGTGATTCAAGATTTAAGATTCAAAAAGACTTTATTCGTGAAATGCATATCATGTATAAGAATAGTGTCAAATAAAAACACAAATTTGCTATTGAAATACCATTAAATTAATTATATAAAGAAAACAACAAAGTATACATATATATATATATATACACATACATACACACATACACACATACACAAAATAGTTACCTCCCAATTTACCTTCTTTCCAAAAATTCCTCAAATAAATAAAGGTTCAGCAGGTAAGATTTTAATTTCATTTTCATTTTTTTTAAGCTTTGTTCTTATCTCTCTTGGTAGGTTTTTAAAGACCTAATGTCCCATAAAATCAGTTTTCTTTTTGAAAAAAAAAATCAAGATTATGTTGTGGGAAATTTCTGTTATGACTTGTGTTGTATTGATGACTATTAACTAGAATTCGAGTGTTGTTTTCTTATTGTTTCGCATAGAGAACTGTTTCATAAATATATAAACTGTATACCTTTAAAATTCCATTTTCTGTAAATAATTCTTAATGGAGTCAGTCTTTTTAAGTCTAAGAATAATCCATAGAGCTTTCTTTTGTTGGACTAGTAATCTATCCAGATTCTTTTTTGTTGTTGCGCCATATATGCTTATTCCATATGATAAGTGTGAATGCACTAGAAAAATATAAAAGTGCACAACATTACAAAACAAAATTAAAGGTGTGTGCGTTAAGTTTGGAAAATTCACCTGTTTGACATGTAAAATCCTTTAGGCAAATCAGAATATGTCCTTTGGGATCTCTAAACAATAGTCTGAAATGAGAAGAACTGTCTTGCACTCATCACAGTTAAATTTTTATTCCAACTTCTTCACAAGCCACCAGCAAATAATCCTGCTAGGAAAATAACATTGTCTTCTAGAGATGGGCATAAAACTAAACATCGTGGCAGCAAGTAAAATTGTGTAACACATCATAACATTTCAGAAATCTCTAAGGCAAGTGACAACAAAGGGATGAATAGAAAGGCTAGAAGTAAGTTTATTGCTTCTTGAGTCAACTTTCAGCACACGACCCAAGAACACCTCTCATAATCGGCAATTTCATATTCACAATTTCTATTCTAACTTCTTCACGAGCCACCAGCAAATAATACCTAGCAAATAACAACATTGTCTTCTAGAGATGGACATGAAACTGTAAACATCGTGGCAGCAAGTAGAACTATGTAACACATTGTAACATTTCAGAAATCTCTAAGGCAAGTGAGGACAAAGGGATGAATGGAAAGTTTATTGCTTCTTGAGTCAAGTTTCAGCACACGACCCAAGAACACCTCTCATAATCGGCAATTTCATATTCACAATTTCTATTCTAACTTCTTCACGAGCCACCAGCAAATAATACCTAGCAAATAACAACATTGTCTTCTAGAGATGGACATGAAACTGTAAACATCGTGGCAGCAAGTAGAACTATGTAACACATTGTAACATTTCAGAAATCTCTAAGGCAAGTGAGGACAAAGGGATGAATGGAAAGTTTATTGCTTCTTGAGTCAAGTTTCAGCACACGACCCAAGAACACCTCTCATAATCGGCAATTTCATATTCACAATTTCTATTCTAACTTCTTCACGAGCCACCAGCAAATAATACCTAGCAAATAACATTGTCTTCTACAGATGGACATGAAACTGTAAACATCGTGGCAGCAAGTAGAACTATGTAACACATTGTAACATTTCAGAAATCTCTAAGGCAAGTGAGGACAAAGGGATGAATGGAAAGTTTATTGCTTCTTGAGTCAAGTTTCAGTGCCGGCTCCTAGGGCACCTCTCACAGTTGGCGGCAAAGTCCTACCTAGTGTGTAAACTATCAGATTTCAGTGTGTAGTGAAAAAAGTGGCAGAATTATTAACATGGAGCCTGTCCTTCTTATGGTGTAGTATTCATTCCCACCATGAAGTTTACTGCTCATGCCTTCAATTTTAGCAACGCAACTAAGTAGCAGCCTTGTGGAGACATCGTCTTTATTCATGTTTATCATCATATAATTCATGTTTCTTCGTGTAAACAACTGGATCTACCTTAGGTGTATTGTTGGACTTGGCTTAATTACATAGTAGTTAACCTATTGTTAATTTATGGTTCACTGTTAATTCTTCTATTATAATTATTAACCGTTAATTAGTCTAATAGAGTAATAAAAATGTCCTTTGTTATTTAGAAAATAACTACAGTTAACAGATGTATTCAAATTCAAATTTGTTACTTACATACACAAAACAATAATAGATACAGTACACTTCCATAATTTAAAATGAAAAACTCCTCATATAGACTATAGGTCTGTGTAAGGGGAAGAGTCCATAAATCAGTCCTTTCTTTATTTAAAATTTATATGGTATGGTTTTCCATTCAAATTTACAAAAGGTTGGTTTAAGATTGTACGAAATACATTATTATGAATTCAATTTAGGCATCGCTTGACCACCATATTTACTGTTAGATGGATGAAAACAATCCAAAAACACCACTAAACCACATCCAACAATAATAATTCTTATGTACACAATATTTCCTGTTAAGAGGCTTCTACATAATTTATTGGTAACGCGAACAAATCAGTGCCTCTGCAGCAGCATCACCCAGGTTGAACCACCACTGACCCACCCTACGCTTGTACTCTGCTACACATTTGCCCTCTGCCTTTAATACTCGTATGTGCTCCGGTAGATTTTTATAAAGCACATGACCTATGTAAAAGCAGTTAAATTTTTCTACGGAACAATTTTTGGTCTTGGTATTTCATATCCAAATTGTATTCTATGTGTGGTAGTATAGTTGGGGTGAAGCACTACAAAGATAAAATCTTCGTATTTTTTTCCATGCAGTAAAAGAAATTTTATATATTATTGCCGTACACTTAAAACAGGAAACTCGTGGTATAAAAGATTAGAAGGATATCTGCGATTTCTCCTCAAAATGATCCTTATTATACTTCTCTGTGTGGCCGCAAGTTGTTCCAGTACAACAGACGACACTCCTCCCCACACGAGAATACCATACTGTTAACTAATACTGAGAACTGAGAATAACCATTGATTGATAACTACAGATATAAAGTCGTATACTTCCTCTAGCGGACGGGTTGTAACATAGAGATGCCTTTGTAAGACCTGCACGGCTTCATTGACAACGGATAGGAATGGTGAGGAACATTTGTTTCACAAAAATATACATTGCGGCCCTCAAACCAAAACATTAATAACGGGTGTCTCTCCTTCACTAGAGTGCTCACACTCATCTCTCAGATAATATGTCGCAGATCGACGCATGAGATCAGGGTGTAAACTGATAATGACTGTCTTATTTCAAAGAACTATTTGTTAGTGAGAATTGACCAATTGACTTGTGGACGATCTTCGCTGATAAACTAACTTCAGCACTTATGCCTTGAACTTGCTAAAGAAAATATAGAAACAGTATGCATGAGAAGAATCGACCTAACCTCATAGATAGGGATAAGGGAACTGTGTACCATTTCGAGAAATATCATAGTGCGAAAAATACATTCCTGGCTGCACGAAATGGAATGAAACAGAAAACAATTGGGCTAAAACTGTAAGAAACTTAGAAGTTATGCAGACAGAGTCTGCCATTGTCAGAAATAAAATAAGACTTGTTGAAAAGCAATGATAATAAGGATGCGAGCCAAACAATTAAGAATGGAAGATAGAAGGGTTATCAACCTTTAGTCATGTCAGATTGCTGGGATGACCAAACACACACACAAAAGATATGTTAACCATTGGTGATAGGGAGGGATCGAAACTGAAGGATGCAAATTTAGGGCAATTACACTTACTATTTATTGGTTGGAAAGTCTGACAAAAGCCTAGAAAATCTTAATCTTAAACTACTATTGCAAACATAATAAAATGAATAAAAGGAACAAAAAGGAAAATGAATGCTACACTAAATTTGGCGAAGCTAACATTGTACCATATACGAAAGCTTGATACGCTTAAGTAACTTTTTTAAAGTTGTAATTGGAAAATCAACTAAGCAATCTAATGAACAATCTGTTCCCTCCAATACTTAGGAAATGAAGTACAAGACAAGAGCATCTGTTAATTCAAAATACACGTTGACTTCTAGAATGCAGCCTAATTCCTTCGCTTTACCATCAAGGAAACAAATCAGCCAGGTGCTAAGAATATAGAATGACAGCCTTCAAATGTGTGGGAAGTGGCAAAGTATAATAGCAATACTGAAATTTTGGTTATTGGAGATGGCCACACATGGATTGGGGAGGTGCTGCAAGTAGAAGAATTTTGCCATCCAAGCAAGTCTTTTGACTACGTCACTACGCTTCTCATTGTTGGAGGCACTGTTGGATCAGCAACACAACACCAACACCGTGTTGGATTCACTCCAACATCTTCCCACCAGTAATCCTCAGCTTGATATTCTTGTCTGTGAAACCCCTCTAGGAAATTTAGTAATCCTAACTTCTACTGAATCATAAAGCAAACAAATTCTTTTTAAACCTGGAATCACTGTGACAAGGAACTAATTATGGAGATTCAGTAAAGCAAATTTTTAGGGAACTCTAAATATTTACTGTCTATAATCTTCACATATTTGAAACTATAAATTACGTTATACATTTCTGCAATCTTGCCTTAACACATTCCTTGCAGCAAAAAGCATAATTAGGGTCACCGGATGCTGAAAAATTTGTATGTACAAAACACTTACCTTGTACGGTAAAAAGGCAGGATTGAAGGTCTAAATGATGTTTCCGGCCGAGTTTCCTGGAACTGTGATGTCACACGTGTCAGCCCCTATTGGGGCCAGCCGCATTTTGTGCTGGTCCCGTACTGTAGAAAGTTGTTGTTACGAGCTCTCTGCTGCCGATATCACTTACTTCTGTCATTGAAAGTCCGGGATGATTGTCCAAATGATATTTCCGTTTGTTTTTCTT
This sequence comes from Homalodisca vitripennis, assembly GCF_021130785.1. NCBI lineage: Eukaryota > Metazoa > Arthropoda > Insecta > Hemiptera > Cicadellidae > Homalodisca > Homalodisca vitripennis. Next base: position 80,819 of record NW_025777219.1, read on the forward strand.
TGAACATTGACGTTACAAGCTCGGTCCCAATTTCGGCCTGCCGCATATTATAGCCTTATGACTATTCTTATTAGTTATAAATATTATATGCACTATATACACCACCTCCAACTATTGATAAGCTTAAAAGCACTGACCCATGCACAGGCCAGGCTTTTCAGGGCATGTTACACAATAGAAAGCAGTTTTCACATTTGGTTTGCCATTTTTTCGTGCACTGCCTGCACTTCTTTCTCTTGGTACGGCTGACGTTTGCCTCTTAGCCTTGAATTTTGTCTAATTTGTGAGCCTCTTTTCTAATCCTTTTTTGACCTGGAGTTTCAACAACATTTAAGGGAGGCGGTAAAAGTCCTTTGATCACTTCCTATCGAAAATCATATAGCGTTATTTTTTGGTTGTACATGTTATGCAGTTGATCATCATTTGTATTGTATGTACAAAGATTTTTTATACTGTTTCTTTCAAATGGGTGGTATGCCATCATCTGATCGGCACGATCAACACCACTCATATTATGAGCATTGTATTTCACTATTGGGAGAGGTATAGGCTTAGTACAACCTCTTTTGTCCACAAAATCCACCATTTCGTTTTTGTTTTCAGTCGAGATGTATAAGACTGCTTTTGTCTTTCCATTTCCCAATCATAACACTATTTGCATAACATGCAATTGTCTCACCCTGCTTCAGGAATTGATTGATCACTTCTTGGGGTGTAAATTTTCAACCAACACGTAATGTCCCCGTGCAATATGTTTTTTCAGCTAATAATTTCGAAGCAAGGGTGTAGCTGTTATAAAAATTGTCCATATACATTGAATGGCCTTGCCCCAAATAATCCTTAAAAATGTGTAGGACAACCTTCTCCGTATGCCCTACACCACCTACAGTAGTATCTGATTTGCCCGTGTACATGAGGAATCTAAGAATAAATCCCTGATGCTCTGTCAAAGTGTGCAATTTGACACCAAACTTGTGCCTTTTTCCCTTGATGTACTGATGGAAGTGTAATCTTCCTCTCCACAGTACCATACCCACATCGAGAGATAACTCTTTTTGAGGGTAGTAAACACTTCTCATTTTGTCGTTGAAGTAACCTACAACGAATTGAATTTTTTCTATGGGGTTTGTAGTATCGGATTCAAGAGCATTGTCGTTTGTTTTGCAAAAATGCAAACAATGCATAATGGACAAGAACCTGTCCCTCGACATAAAGTTACTAAAACACTTGAAATTGAGTAAATAATATGTTTTCCAATAGTCTTGGATTTGATTCATTTTTATTGTGCCTGTGTGCAATAAAACGCCTAAAAATGTCTTCAGCTCGGGTACAGTGATGTCTTTCCACGCATTGATTCTTGATTTTGGTGTCAAGGTTGGTTTACTGTATACACAATTGAATGCGTAAGCATTTGTAAATTTGCAAATATTTTCTAGGATCATCAAGTAGGAGTGTGTAAAAATCTATTGGGGAACTAACCCCCGGGACTGATAGTAACAAAGATTTGGTTCTGACGAATTCAATAGGCCTCATACCTATGAAATCCATAGAACCATCACTGTCGTAGTTTTGTTCATTGCTGGTGTGAAAGTTAGTCTGACCAGAGGTACCTGGCACTGCAGACTAAAACACAAATAATGTTAAGAAAGAATTACACAGATGATATACACAAAAAAACACACTAAACACTCAAAGATTACAACAGGCTCCTATTGAAAAAGAACCGTAATGGGTAAACACGAATGAAACCGATAACAATAAAGCGTTGGTCATGACCTAAAATGCAGCAGAGATTCTATGGTCTACAACAAATGGCTGAATCACACTGAGGCTTTGTGTGTAGAGCGGCAAGGTGGTCCCATCTGGGGACGTCTGTACTCCGCACGTAGGTCAGCCATCCCCTAGTGGGGCCGGCTGCACTGAATTTGTTAACAGAAAGAAAACATCAATATAATACACGGTTCAATATATCTAATGATTTTCATCAATTGGAATTTTATAAAAAGAAAACCTCATACATGGGGAGAAAGTTGCTAAATCATTTACCGATTGAATTGAAATTTCACTACAACACTAATAATTTCAAAACTAAACTTAAAGAGTATTTACTAAATAAACCTCTGTATTCATTCCAAGAATTTTTTGAAAGGGATAATTGATTGGTTTAGCTCAACATGTCTATTTGTATATATGTGTCTGTGTATATGTATTTATGTATGTGTCTGTGTATATGTACATGACAACTATTTGTTACCATAATTTAGAATATTTTATAAGTTGATATTAGATAACTATTTATTAATTATAATGTTCTTGATGTGGCTCTTTATTTTGCATTCTGTGCATTTGTTTGTGAATCTGAATCTAGCTAAAATGATTTCAGTCTAATCAAATAGAATTATTTAAGAAAACATAACTGTATCTCTCATCCTGACCTCCTCCTTGCTCTTTACATATGTAGGTTCATTTTGCTCATGTGTTAACTTAACCATCACTTGCTAAATATGAAATTATTCAGAAACGCTGTATTTTTATTAGTTTGGCACTACTCTGATAAATTTGTAAATTTCAATCACTTCAGATATTCAACCTAATCCAGGAATGGGGTCAAGGACGTTTTCAGCAAGAAATTCTTCAATTACTTTTTTAGCAAACTATTATTATTTAAATAATTCAGTATTACTGACATGTACTGCTGAGAAATTGTTCTCAACATTGAAACAGGTCAAGAACCTTTGGAAGGAACAAAATGGGGAGTGAGCGGTGGACTGCACTTTCCTTATTTTCTGTCCACTACAGGAAAAAGTCGTTTGACCCCCCCTCCCCCACCCCAAAAAATGTGAGTGGAGTAACTGAAACTGGCTAAAGCAAAATATATATGACGTATGTTTCTAATCTGTCGTAGGTTTTTGTATGCAATTAATTGTATTTGTATAATTTATATATATTGTTAAATTTTACATTTTGATTGTTAGATTTGATATATTAATTGTTCAATTTTATAATATTAATTGTTAATTTTATATATTAATTTTTAAATGTTATACTTATTGTAAAATTTTACACCTATTAATTATTTTTATATTTGGTGGGGACTTTTGGAAAGTTATATTCATTTTTTTTATAATTTTGTTGCTTTTTACAATTGTTAATCTGACTAGTTTTAATGTAGCCTGCTGTCAAAAAAAACAAAAAGTACTAGAAAAAACCTTCTCAAACCAATAAGTTCATCTAATGTTGCTGTTAATGCTACTGTTGGACCCTGTGTGATTTTTATTTTATTTTATTTGTAGAATAGTACATTGTTACGTGTACTTTTGACTTGGCCATCTGGTGGCAAATAGACATTGTCAATACTGGTAGAAGTCTTAAGGCAATAAAGTGATTTGATTTGGTAAATTTTGTTAGGAAACTCCCTGAGTCTTCATTGCCAGTACCATCCAGAAATAATCACTTCGGTATCAACAGGGGAAGAGATCGCAGAGATCATAAAGAAAGGTTGCAATAAGGTATGTGGGTCACACATATTCCGTTGTGGCCACACCTGCAAGTATGGGTGTCATACTGCTGACAGAGAACATATAGGAGTGTACAAATGTCCTTCACATCCTGAAAGGTACGTTACAATAATGTTATGTTATATTACTTATGGCTCATGCTATTGTAAGGTTGTGTTAATGAAAGAGATACGCTGTAATGTAAAGTATATCAACAGGTATTGTTCTAGAAGGAACCTACCACTGCTGAATCACCTATCGCTCTGCTCCGTGTTATTGTTAAAATTGTCTTTGTTTATTTCTGCATTTAGACAAGTGAATGAAATGGTTTATAAACAATAACTTCTACTTTCTATTTCCATAAATATGAGAAAAAATACCGGATTTTGGTACTTTTCTTTGAAAATTTTTAACTCTGAAAATTGTGATCCGATTAAGACCAAAATTTTTAAAGTTTGTAGTGTTAAAATTTTTAAATATACAAATAAAAGTTCTTACCAATTTACCATCTTAATCTTTATTCTCGACCAGGTGTTTTGTAAAATTCGGAATTGGTCACGTTATGGAACTCTTAAAGCGCTGCCTTAGGCATGTAATTTAGTAAACCACTATTCAAAACTTTAATTTTTAACTTCGGTTACTTTAAACAGATTTTGTTAATATACTGTAACAGTTATACCTCCTTGTTTTAAACATGCAAACCTCCAGACTGCAAGGTTGTTGTTACAATGATTGTGCGCAGCTTGCATGCATTCAAGATTGGAAGGAAAAAGTGTAATTAATATTGTTTGAATATATTTGACCATTTCTCACAAGGGCTTTGGACCAACAAAGTCAGGATTAATTGTTTGCTAAGAAGTCGTTTTCGAATTACATTATTTATACAATATTTACAGTGGAGTAGTGAACCATACAACAAAAAGTTTAAAGTTTGATAGAATAATTGACGATTTTACCCATGGGGAGCCAGAAAAAAGCCATTATTTAAGTAAGCAAAAGTTAATATTTTTAAATTCAAAGAGATCTTTTGAATGCGCAACAAGTCATTTTCTATCTTTACTGTGATTATTGTTATTATTGTCTGCAATCTGACAGAAATAAATAGGCCTACTTTTTTAAATCTTGATTTCTATTTCCATATTTAAGTACGCAAACTATAGAACTATCAGTGAGAAATTGGAGGAATGCCATTATAGTTTATAGAAAACCACGAAGTAAAACAATATTAAATCATAACTTAGTCAATCATGCATGACTTTGTGTGCATGATGGCTTGGGTAAGTATGAGGGGATGAATGAATTATTGTCGAGGGGCACATTATTACTCAATACGGCCATATTAACCTTTACAATCAAAAATATCCACTGCTATGGACATTAGCATATATAAATAATATAACAAATTTGAATCTAACTTTATTTCTAGATAGGCAATGTTGTTATTATATCATCGACCATGTTTACAAAAAAGCTATTGAACAGTTCACAAACTTTTAATGGATCATTAGTTTCTACTTTATTTTGTTCTAAAGTTATATAAGTCATGGTCTTGGATGGTTTCCCTACTTCAGATCTAATTACATTCCAAGTACTTTTTAAGAGCTTATAATCCTTTCATTGATTTTCTTCTTTTGTGTTTTCTATTAATTTTTTGTTAGATTCTTTCTTTTTTTGTCAATATTTTAGAACCGGAGACTTCAGCATTGTGATCAGAGCAGTTGGGTCTGTGGCATCAGCAGTTGTGTCTGTGGCATCAGGAGTTGTGTCTGGGATATCGTGGTAAGTTTAAAATTGGAAACATATAGAAGCTCCAAGGTCAGCAGTACTAGAAATTTTAAGTTTGGCCATATTCATAGCGATCAATCTTTTATATATATATATATTGTTATTTTGTATTATACCTTATTATACCTTTTTGAAAACGGCAAAAAGCCGAAATATTAAAGGAACTTTGTATCAAGAAGTCTAATAATTGATATAACAGAGCAATTCTGCTTTTATACACTCGAAGTGAATATATATATAATTATATATATATAAACTGCCAGAATTTCCATATTCTCAAAATATTTCTCAGCTGTTTGATCAGGTCGTATAATTTAAGAATAATACAAATATGCTTGGTTTTGTTGTTTAAGCATAAGATAAAGATTTATTTACTAGTCAAATCATACAGACAAAATTTCAAAATAAATCTATATATATATAAAAATGAAACTGTTCGTGTGTAACAGCATCACTCACAAACGGCTGGACGGATTCGCCTAATTTTTTTTTAAATTTGTTCGTCTTGATCTGTAGAAGGTTATAGGATACTTTTTATCCCTTTCCCGATTCAGGATTCCGCCCCACTGGTTACAGAAATACCCGTAAGAAATGCATTGCAGCAAACATATGTTATTAAGTGAAAGAGTCTTTTCAAATTTTTAATCAGCTGTTCTTTGTAAACATATATAATGCGACAAAAAATTGTTGTTATTTTTGACAGTAACTAAGTAAACATAAATATTTTTGACGTTTCTATGTAAACAAACATTTTTTGACATTTACGAATATAAACGAATAAAATGAAGAAAAGTTTTCAAAGCGCCTGCACATTATAACCTGCAATTACGAGATAGATACGTATATTAAACAGTGAAACACTATTTGAAGGCGCTAAGTTATGATGTATAATTGTGTAAACTAAATTTTTGGTTGAACTTAAAGGTTGAGTGGTAGACCACTTTGTAATAAAATACATTATGCGTGTACAATACATTTTTGACATATTTTCTTGATCGTGACATCAAGGTAAAATCTACATCGGGGTTGGAAATATAATTTACTTCAACCAGAAATGCTCATACGCGGGCAAAACTTACGAAAAGCGTGCGAAGCCGCGGGAAACAGCTAGTCTATTATATAAAAATGAAACTGTTCGTGTGTAACAGCATCACTCACAAACGGCTGGACGGATTCGCCTAATTTTTTTTTAAATTTGTTCGTCTTGATCTGTAGAAGGTTATAGGATACTTTTTATCCCTTTCCCGATTCAGGATTCCGCCCCACTGGTTACAGAAATACCCGTAAGAAATGCATTGCAGCAAACATATGTTATTAAGTGAAAGAGTCTTTTCAAATTTTTAATCAGCTGTTCTTTGTAAACATATATAATGCGACAAAAAATATATTTATATATAATTTAATTACTACACTTATAGTTTTAAAGCATAGAGTAAGCTTAAGAGAAACGACAAATTTTGTTTAAACTGTTTCTGCAATCACTGTTAAACATAGACTTTACTATCCAGATAATACAATTCAAATTTGACGTAAAAATTCACCTTTAACTGCAATATTTATTTAATATAAACCATGCTCATGCTTGATCAGAAGAGCAATGCAGATATCATAATTACTATCTTACGTTGGCTACAAATATAAAGAATGTTATAAAATCAACTTTAGTTGTTTTTTTTTGACAGAAGTATCAGGAATGTGGTACATACCTTCATAATGCGCCCAAGAAGCTCACGAAGGAACGACTATCAATTATCTCAGCAATGTTTAGAATGTGATAGAAAATGAATAAGTGAATATAGTGTACTGTTTTCAACGGGAAATTGCGTGCGAAGCCGCGGGAAACTTATTGAAATGCGCAGCGAGGCGCGCCGGGTCCGCTAGTATGTGATTGAATATATGTGTACTAAATTGTTTTCAATGTTTGAACATTGCAGAAAAATGACATTCTAAATAGAGCTTATATCCCTGAATTAATTTTAGATCATATATTGCAAACATGATCATTCCAAGTGAAGTGTTTGTTCTATGTGCAAACCATGAAAATTTATAATTGTTTGAAATTTATTCTGTTTAGTTTCAAGTGTTTATGTTTGGAGTATCTGATATATTATATTATTCAAAATAAAATAAAATAAATTTTCTCAACACTTAATGTAAAGTTGGGATTAGTGAAGTAATTTACTGTATTTTTAGTTGTTTTTTTTTTTTTTTTTTTTTTTTTTGTGGTAAAATTTTGAATCATCTGCATAGAGACACAGGCTGTTCTAGGGGATATGCGTTAGTGCTAATTCTATGTTTTTTATACATCAAGTAAACAAAGGAGGTCCAAGTAGGGAACCATGAGTGACACCATATTTGAGTGGTTGTAGATCAGAATGAATTGCTCTGTTATTAAATAGCAGGGTACATAAATTGTAACATTTTTATGTGTAATCTCTACAAACTAATACCTGTTTTCTAAATATGATATAAACTATTCAAGAGCATGTTTTTTTTAACACCAATTGATCTTAGTTTTGTAATCAGTACAGAGTGATCAATTTTACCGAAAGCTTTTGATAGGTCCATAAAAATTCCCACTGTGGGTTGACCTTTATCAGCAGAATATAGCACTGAATCTATCAATAAAACTGCTGCTTTAGTAATGGATTTACTAGTGAAAAAACCCATGTTGCATACTGTCTTTTAAATTGCGTTCATGTAAAAAAGACATAAGTTGAATATATGCCCATTTCTCTTATTTTGAGATGGATAGGAAGTAAAGAAATGGGTCTGTAATTTGACATCTTCATAATTTTTGGTATGATCGGAATTAGTTTTAAATTTTTAATTCATTAGGAAAGTAGTCAGATACAAAAGATGAATTTACAAGGCGCAGCAGTATTCCACGGGTGATGTTTGAAAATTTTAGTATTGTTACTTATCTTCATCATACCCACTTGAAAATTTGTTTTTGGATTTAAAAAATGGCTGTATATTGAGCTCAGTTTTGGAATCCTCATCATCAGTTTTTTGTTTGTTTGTTATTTCAATGGACAATCATTAGGAAAACAATATAAAGTTTACAGGCAAACTAGAAAAAGAATACAGATAATACAAAACAAGTGTTCTAGCTAGGACAAAACACATGCAACATAAATGCTAATGTACATGTGCACAATATTAATATTATAATCATAACAGAGTATAAATTATATATAACAATTTAACAACTAAATGGAATAACAAACAGAAATGCAAAAGTAAAAAATATATTTATGAGTAACATAGCAGAGTATAAACTATTAAAAATTAATAATAGCAAACAAATATGTAACAGTGAAAATATAAATAAGAGTATAATAACAGAATATAAAAAAAATAACAACTGAAAGATGCAACAAACAACAGCGAAACAACAATTTAAGAGGTCAACAATAAGAGAAAATAATAGTTAGTATCAAGAGTTACAACAAGAAGGTAACGAGAAAGAAAGTATTAAATAAGTAATTGCAAACAAAACTGTGAAGGAGTGACAAAGAAAGATGAGTAATAAATAAATATTATAAAAAAAATCAAGAGCTTAAGAGGAAGCTTTTAAGAAGGGGAACAAAATTTCTAGCAATATAATACAGCAAGTGATAGGACGCACTTAAGTTTTCTTCTGAAGCCGGCGTAGGAAGGGTTGAAAAAGTCAACTGAGTTAGAAACATCATTGTCCAGTTGCTGAACCCGGTCAAGCATCGAGTTCATCATAGTTTGAGTTGAAGAGTCGTCTTCTGGAACGCGTTCTCATGGTGCATTGAAGACCGCAGCGAGAAGCTCTGGGGAGTCGATGAGGTTTTTAAGAGTTTGTATAGAAACAGGATGTCCTGAACCTTCCTTCTGGTAGATAGTGGTTGGAGGTCAAGTTTGACAACCAATTCCTCGACTGGGACTTCCTTGAATGCAAATCTCAGTCTTGCTTCGACCATGTGTAGGAACCGTGTTTGAACACTCTGTAACTCTTGTTGCACGTTGATTTGATGTAGGGGACTATACAGCGGAACTGTACTCCAGGGTTGGGGTGCACTGCTGTAAGATAGAGGAGTTTGAGGAACTCAGGGTTTTTTCATTCCAGCTGTGTAGCAACAAATCAAACCAGGGCATTTGTAAGCTTTACAACGAACATGACAAATGTCATCTGAGTTCAGATATGTGAAAGCATTACACTTAGATCTCGCACTGACACAACAAACCATAGGAACGTCTCCCAAATGATACTGGAAAGTCACAGAGTTCTTGATCTCTTAAAAAGACATGCCAAAGCATTTCTTAATGTTGAGGTCCATACAGCTCTTTTCACACTACACTTCTATCTCACTCAGAATCCTTTGTAGTACTAGACAGTTCTCTTTTTGTGGTAATAGTTTTAAATAGTTTAATGTCATCTGCGAAGAGAAGGCAACTGCTCCCACCTGCAGCCTTGCCAATATCATTAATGTTAATAGTCAATAGTCTTTATTTACAGTTTCATGGAGAAAAGTACATGCGTCAATACAATATAGGTTTCAGTTTATAAAAAATTGTCTAGTGAGTCAAGTTGTGTTCTTCAGTGCAGGAACTCTTCTAGGGAGTAGTATGGTCTGTTGATGAGCCATATAGTCAGGGATGTCTTCAGCTTCTTTCCTTGAAGTGTTTTCATGTCGTGTGGTAGAAGGTTGAATCATTTTCTGCCCATGTAAGATGGTTTCTTTTCAAATTCATGGTGTGGTGTAGAGGCAGGTGGAAGTTTGATGTGTGACGGGTGTTATAGTGATGGTTATCTTGTCCTTGTTGCAGGAGTTCCTTGTCAACATGCATGATTACTTCTTTAATGTATAAGCAGATTACTGTTAGGATTTTTTGGCTTCGAAAATAATCTCTGCAGCTTTCTCTGGGACCAAGATTTGAGATTATCCTAACAGCTCTTTTCTGAAGCAACAGGATCCGGTTGAGGTTTCCTGCTGTTGTATCTCCCCTCATGAAAGATTCGAACAATGCATGGTAGGCAATTTTTGTTGTGGCTTTATCACTGATATGTTTAATTCTTTTTAAGACATACAGGCAAGAGTTCAATTGACTGGAGAGAGATTCAATATGGTCATTCCACTGTAAGCTGTCGTCAATTGTCATACCAAGGAATTTGGTGTGTCTTTCCAGTTTTAAATCTGGCAATGCTGGGACTTCGTCTTTTCTTCTTCCAAAAGCCAGTTGTTTGGTTTTACCAGTGTTCACTACCAGATCGTTTTCATGACAGTACTGGTAAGCCGTGTGCAAGATTATGTAGGAGTTGATAGCTAGATTGTTGAAAGAAGATTCGGACACGAGTAGTGTCGTATCATCAGCGTACATCAGTGGGAAACAGTGTGTTCCTAGGTATTATTTTTTGGTATTTTCTAGTTGTGCTTTTAGTCCATGCTCACTTAGAATGATAATATCTGGTTTTGTTTCTTCTACAAAGTGATTAAGTCTATCAATTTTATTACTCATTTCTTGCATGTTTTGATGAAGTATGGAGAGTTGCAGATTATTTTAGAGGGGCTCTTGTCTGGCTGGGTTGTTTGAGAGTGTATTTACTTCTGCCAAAAATTTGCTGTTTAGAATAATTCTCGTGGTGAAGGCCGTTTTTTGCTTGGCTTCTTTTTCTTGGTGCAGTTCTAAAAAATGTTTTGCTTGTAAGGGTTCTAGAATACAAATATTTTTATTTAGATTCTCTGAAAGGGCTGTAGTAGATAGGTTTAATGAGTTATTTGTTTCTTTTCTTGAATCTTGTTGTGGTATTTTGGACTGTCTTTTTATTTTTATTTTTTTCAATAAGGTTTGTATAAAACTCAGCTGTGTTTGTAGCTGTTTTAGTTCCGGGTGGTTTTTTACTAGTTTATTGTTTTTTATATATAGTGTTTGATCTTGAGATGTCATTGTCGGAGTGTTTAATTGTGAGGGGTTTTGTCTTTGAAGAGTTTCAGCATTTCGTCTGTTGAGGCCTTGTTTGTCCATGTCCTCAAAGTGTCTTTTCCAAAAGGTGAGATGTAAGATAAAGAGTTTGTATGTCTCGATATGGTCACAAGACAGTGTGGCATAGAGTTGTAGATTTGTTCGTCCTTTCTCACAATTGCTATGTCTTTTGCTTGCTTCCCTTGGAATACATGGATTGTAGTGACATTATAGCCCAGTGGAATTAATTCAAATTTTTCTGATTGTTTGAATACCAAGATTTTGTACTTTTTGTCAATCTGAAGATTGTCCATGCTTTTTAGGTGAAGCTTTGTCATTTCATTCATTACTAGGCTGGATGTCAAGTCAAGTCAAAGCAAACTTTATTCATGAACATAGAGTACAGAATATGTGTCAATAGATAAAAGTAATTATAAATTAGGTTGACAAATCTCTCCAATTTGAAAATTCTTCAACGGAGTAGAATGTCTTGTCGGCCAGCCAGGTGGTGAGACGTGTCCTGAATGGGAATAGTCTCTTCTCTTCTTTGAGATGTCTTGGCAGTAGATTGAAAAATTTTGCTCCTGCATAGGAAGGTTTTTTTGGCAAACATTGCAAGTCTGTGAGATTGAAGGTTGAAATTTACTGCGTTTCTGGTGTTGTGGGTATGGATGTCAATGAATCTTTCAGCATTGCTTGTGAGAATGTGATTGATGGACTGAAAGATAAACAAGGCAGTAACAGTTTGAATACCAAGGTCTTTAAAGGCACTTCTACAAGTGTCTCTTGGTCCCAAGCTTGCTAGCACTCTCACAGCCTTTTTCTGCATTATTAGGACTCTATTCAGATTTCCTGCAGTTGATCCACCCCAAACAAGCAGTCCATATCTTATGTGGGATTCAAATAGTGAGAAATAAGCAACTTTAGCTGTTGCGAGGTCTGTGACAGCTCTAACTCTTTTGAGCACATACAGGGCAGTACTCAATTTGTTGCAGACCAAATCAACATGAGGTGTCCAAGATAGAGCACTGTCTACAATAATTCCCAAGTACTTAGTTTCTTCCTCCACCTCTAACATCGGGAGTCCAGCATTTTCATTTTGTGCTCTACTAAACAGTACTTGCTTTGTTTTTCCTTCGTTTAGTGCCAAGTTGTTAACATGACAGTATTGTTTGGCTACATTTAAAGCAATGAAGGCCTTACAGTCTAAATTATCAGGTTGCTTTTCTGCCAACATCAAAGCAGTATCGTCTGCATACATTGTAGAAGAGGCATACTCACTGAGATGATTGGGTAAGTCATTAGTGAACAGTATATAGAGTACTGGTCCAAGGACGGATCCTTGAGGAACCCCTCTACTGATAGGAAGTTGATCAGATCTTGCATGGTAAGTTGTGTTGTTCACTGTATATTTGATCTCAACCAATTGAGTTCTATTTTTCAAGTAGCTTGAAAACCACCTTTCTTCTGTATTGTGAATTCCCAATGTTTTAAGCTTTTTAATGAGCAAGTTATGTCCGAGACTGTCAAATGCTTTAGAAAAATCTAAGAACAAAGCTGTGGTCAAGTTTCCTTCTTCCAACTGGTCTATTACACCTTCAACAAAACTTATGATGGCTGTAGTGGTGGATCTTCCAGGTAAGCCGTGTTGGTGTTCAGATAAGAGATTGTTAGAAGAGAGGTGTCTCATCAATCTTGTTAAAACAATTTTTTCAATTATTTTAGAAATCGTAGGAATAAGAGATATCGGTCTATAATCACTTGCAACTTTGCATGTCTTTCGTTTATTTATCGGGATAACCTTAGCTACTTTAAGATCGTCTGGAAAAATGCCTTGTAAGAGAGACTTGTTAATTATGTTTGTCAATGGAAGCCTGATTTCTTCGACTATATATTTCAATACAGTGGATGATATATCGTCAATTCCAGCTGAGGGTTTTGATTTCAGTGAAAGAATTGTTTTTTCAACCTCGGTTAGATTTGTCATTTCGAACTTAAAATCAGAAACATTGTTGATTATGTCCATTTGGTTATCAGTGAGGTCAAGATTTTGACCGGCTTCTTTCAGTGTTTTCTCCGCTACAGTTGTGAAATAAGTATTTAAGTGTTCTGCTACTTGGAGTGGATTCTGAGTTTTCTTTCCGTCAACTTCCAGTTCAATTGCTGATTCCGTGCATTTTTTTTGTCGCTCACTGTTTATGGTGTCCCAGATCGCTTTAGGCTTGTTACCAGCATTGTTAATAAAGTCGGCAGTTGCTTGTCTTCTACAAAATTTCAATCTCAAATCATATGCTTTTTTCTTTCTGCTGTTAATCTTTTTGCCTCAACCCCAGGTCTTAATTTTTCTTGCTCAAGACCTTCAAGAAAGTCTTTTTGAAGTCTGTTAGCAACAGGGTCTGACATGCTTCTAAAGTTAAGCCTTTGTTTGGATCTAGATTTTTGTAAGGGCAGGCTGTGTTCATTGCTGAGGTGAGGATGCCACTAAGTTTTTTGTACGCTGTGTTTACATTTTCTGTATTTATGATTTCATTCCCATTCCTGATCGTGGAGAATTTCTTTTAGGTGGTTCAAATTTTTCTTGTTTAAGTGCCTTCTTTCTGAATTTACAATGGGCAGAGGAGCTGAACACTTGTAGATTGAGCTTAGCTGTGCTTTATGATCAGAAATCCCAGTAGTGAATGTAGAGACATTGATTTCTTGAGGAGTGATATTACTACATACACAGTCTATGGATGAAGATGTAGCATTTGTCTCTCTGGTAGGTGGGAGTTGTAAACGGTGAATATTGTATGCTGCCAAAGTATTAGTTAGCTTTGCGTTGTCCCTATCTTGTTTTAGACAATCGATATTTATATCCCCCATGATTATAATACGTGACTTCCATACAGGTACAGTGTCCAAAATGTCAGATACATGGTCAAGGGCTTACGTCAAGATCTCCTCCAGGTGGCCTGTAGATTCCCAAGACATAAGTGCATTCCTGTCCCTCTGAGATAGCAACTAGTTGCGTTTCACACACCATTTCTATTGATGGTTTTGCAATGATTGGTTCTATTTTATATCCAAATGTATTGTTCTTATAAATGGCAACTCCTCCTTTCTTATGTGTGTCCCTGGAAAAACCTGCTATGAGATCATAATTTGGGATTCTGGTATTTTCAAGATGTTTCATTTTTTAATCCGTGTTCAGTAAGAATTACCAGACCAGGATTTGTGTTCTCAAGCATGTGACTCAATCTATTTACCTTGTTTGCTAATGAATATACATTCTGGTGAAGAATTGTCATTTGACAATTTTTTCCTCCATGTGTTCTATTTTGATTTTTCTTGGGATTCTTATTGTGAGGACGTTCACTTAGTTGGTTTTTTAAACCAGTTGCTTTGTTTTCCGGAAAGAATTTATGAAGGTTTTTGTTTTTTGAAATTTTTCAATTTGGATTTTTTCCTGGGCACTGTTTCTAAAAAATTCTTTTGAACATTTTGGGCTGGTATCATGTTGTAGTTTTTGGCCATGTGTTCTTTGTAAAAAGTTATATTTTTATTGAAAAAAGTCATCTACAGTTTGGCCCTCTGAAAATTTCTTTGAATTTAAGGGTGGTTTGCAGCTGAAAGGATATGTGATAATATGATCATTTTGTCTGTTTGTTTTAATTATAGAGTTGAAAAAATGAACATCTGTCTCACCTACAATGATGCTGGCGTCTTTCTCATTACTTGGAGCAAATGCAGTAGGTGTAGCCTGTGGGGTTGTCGACTGGCTGGGGTCCTCTGTCAAAGATGTTGTGGACAGTTTTTTGGTCAGGGTTTGACTGACTCCCTCCGTCAATACCGAAGCCTGTGGGGTTGTCGACTGGCTGGGTTCCTCTGTCAAAGATGTTGTGAACAGTTTTTTGGTCAGGGTTTGACTGACTCCCTCCGTCAATACCGAAGCCTGTGGTGTTGTCAACTGGCTGGGGTCCTCTGTCGAAGATATTGTGGACAGTTTTTTGGTCAGGGTTTGACTGACTCCCTCCGTCAATACCGAAGCCTGTGGGGTTGTCGATTGGCTGGGGTCCTCTGTCAAAGATATTGTGGACAGTTTTTTGGTCAGGGTTTGACTGACTCCCTCCGTCAATACCGAAGCCTGTGGGGTTGTCGATTGGCTGGGGTTCTCTGTCAAAGATATTGTGGACAGTTTTTTGGTCAGGGTTTGACTGACTCCCTCCATCAATATCGAAGCCTGTGGGGTTGTTGACTGGCTAGAATCCCCTGAAGTAATTGATGATTTACTTTTTGCTACTTGCAAAAGAGACACTAAAAACATTGTCCCCCTTGCCACTATTTTTAGGTTTTCTGTAGCTAGTGTTCATGTTATGTCCCTTTGGTTTGTGTTTCTGATTGTAGTTAGCAAGGTTAGAAAATGATGTTATTGTGTCTTTGTTGTGTTCAAGATTAAGATTATTGAGTTGAGCTGACAGTCCGTCAATCTTGAGTTCCACTTCATCTTGCCTTCTACATAACCGAGCTAATTCAAGGACGATTGGTGTGTTTGTCAAAGTGCAAAAAGTCCCGTCATAGGTCTGGGTCTCAGTAGACTTGAAACATTTTTGTTTTTTTGTCTCATCAGCAATGTCATGTAGATTATGATGAGCTTCATTGCTTAATCTAGACATTTCTTTTTCCAAATTGCTTATTTTATTTAGATATTGCCTAAGCAGTTGGCCCTGAGCTTGGTCATGATCCTCGAAAATTTGTTGCAGCTCAACTTGCTGTTGTTTACTTTTCTCCAATTGGAGAAGTGTCTCTTGCAATTTTCCTTGGAGAGCTTCGATTCTATTTAAGTACTGTTCATTAGGTAGAAGATCCTCTACTTTAGCTTCCATACTAGCTAGGTTGGCTTCATGTTTGGAGTTACACGTACGTAAATCTTGAACTTCTTGAACTAATTTAGTATTCTCGTGTAGTAGAGCATTTCCTGCTTCTGCTGCTAAAGTTAAGGAGATTTCCAGGTCAGATTCATCTAAAGTTTCATGGACCTGTAATTTTGACTTTATCCCCTCTAGGTCTGAGATTTTATTGCTATTTTCGGATAAAAAAAGAGTTTTCTTTGATGGATGGATTTTTAGATGTTTTGCAATTTTCACACATCCACGACTTGACATCCGACCTAGACATTTTATTAAGTTTATTTGGTAAACTAATACATTTCTCATGGTACCAAAGCTGGCAGAGGCCTGTGCATTTAATTCCTGAGTATCTGACCCCAATACTACAGACACCACAAGGGTTTTTAGTTAATGACATTTTATTCTCAAGGGGATTATTCTATGAATGCAAAAATAAAAATGTAGGCAAAAGAATTATTTTACTATTGTTACTGGTATCAGATTAACAGAAATATTGACAGCTTATATAATATTACTGTAAGCAGTAGCCAGTGTGTGAGGTCAGGGTGGCGAGTCAGCAGTCAGCATATGGAAGGTCAACGCTTCACCATTGTGACATACATCAGGCCGTCTGTCTGTGAGCTGGAATGTTTCGTTGGAAAGCAATGTATTGCGTAGCTGTGAGCTGGCAGTGAGTGTGACGTCACAGCTTGTATTGCCTTTCAGGTGGTCAGTGTCTATCTCTTTGATATAATAAAGTTCATTTAAGACATATATTTCACCAAATAGAAAGTTTTACTATGGAGTTAGATACAAGTTCTTCTTCTGTGTAGTAATGGTGGATGTGTAAAATATTGCTGCCTTTGAAAGTAGGTTAACTTGTAGTGTTGATTGTGTTTCTAGTGTTTCTTTACTTTTGGTAATATTTCATTTTTAATTTTAATAATTGACTACAGAAAAAAATGTCTAAATTTCCCTGTGGAATCTGTGAAACTGGAGTTAAATACCAGGGAATACAATGCACCAGCACTTGTAAAAAGTGGTATCACTCAAAATGCTTAACATGGACTTTTAAAAAATTCAAAAATCTTACAGCCAATGACATACAATCATGGATATGTGACACTTGTAAATCTGATGACAACGCAGCAAATATTGAAAACCTGAAAACAAAAATACAAGACCTGTCATTAGAAGAAGATTTGGACCTAAATCAATCATTAACGCTAGCTGCTGAACTAGGAAATGCATTATTAAATGAGAACAACTATCTGAAACAACAGTTACATGAAACTAGACAAGAAAAAATCCCAACATGAACTTAAACTCGAAGACAATCTCAGTATAGTAAATGAGGTAGTAAAAGAACTAAAAGATGAAAATGATAATCTGCACAACGAATTATCATCTCTCCGAAATAAGCTTGAACAAGAGCATGCACTGAATGAAGACCTTATTAAACAAGCTGATACAGACACGACCACATACACAGATCAAATAAAGGAGCTGTCCTCTGTAAACAAGGCCTTAAAAGAAAAAATACAACACCTGGAAGTAACAGTTAAGGAGACAAACAAGCAGTCAGACAAGCTCAAGCATAGCATTTTAGCCCAAAAAGAAGAACTAAAAACTCCTAAACTCATCAGTCCAAAATTCAAAACATGTAAATGGAACACTGGAACTTAGGTTAATGGAGTATGACAAACGCAATCAAGACTTATATTAGAACTGTTCTAGAAAGCTTTAAGCCTTACCTCACATCTGACAGCGTGTCACAATTTAAGCTCATCCATAACTTACAACCCAAATGTACCAGATCCGAGTCTCAGCCTGAACTATCCCACAAAACAATACTGACTTGTCTACCCGAGTCAGCTGAATGGAGACCAGAGTATTTTAATTCAGAGGAACTGACAGATGCTGGGACGGTTAAGGTTCTACAGGAAAAATCAGCAACACACATGGAGCCTCTCCCGAACACATCATCACTAACACCTCACACCACCATTAACCGCAATACTGGAACCTTCAGTCTGTCAAGAAGCCGCCTTCAACACAGGCTCACCAAATCACCATCTAAAAGAAAACGGAATTTCTTCAGTGTTTCACTCCAGATGGCAAAAAGTAGGGATAACAAAGAAGATAACACACAGTATAATAAAAAACAAGAATTATCACTACAACAGCAACTAAGAGAACAAAATATGGGCCTTGATAAAAAAAGCGACCACAAATTTAAGGTTACAATATCCCCTCCAATCACGGCGACAAAACTTGAACCAACTGAAACGATTCAAGATTTTTTTGAGAAAAGCATTAAAAATATCTGCTCAACACAAATGGCAGGGCTGAACAACACCTACTCTCAGGATAGAAGGTCTTTTTTAGTAACAAGCCCAAGAAAAGAACCAGGGAAAAAACACTGAACCAAAACCATAACATAACAATCCTTCATCAAAACATTCAAGAAGTTTCTAACACAAGGCCAACAGATTGATACATTTTATAGAGACTGTAACACATACACCAAGTATAGTAATTCTAAGTGAACATGGACTTAAATCGGACCAAATTGAAAATGTAGAACTATTACCAAGGGTACTGCCTTAAAATCACATTTCAGCAGCAGAAAACACCATAGAAAAGGGGGAGTAGCAATATTTGTGGCTGAAAATCTTGCAGAGTACACAGAACCAATAGATATATCACAGCACTGTGAGGAACTTCTTTGTGAAATGTCGTTGATCCAAATAAAACGGAATAGGACACACCTTAATATCTTGGGTATATACAGACCACCAGAAGCAAATATAGATGAGGCACTGAATAAACTCTCCAGCGCTATTGATACTACCAAAATAGAAAATTCCCAAACACTTATTATGGGGGATATCAATATAGACATTCTCAAACCGAACAGGAAAATGATCAAACTAAATGAAATACTAGCATCTCACAACATACATAGATTGAACCTACCACCTACAAGGATAACTATGCTATCAAGTACATCAATAGACTGTATTTGTACCAACCATAACGGAAGAGAAAATCACAAGCAAAGTAATAGAAGCCGGACTTTCAGACCACACCGCACAAATTTGTACAATCCTCACAAAAACTCCCTGCTAAACAACCTATCAAGGTGTGTAGGAGCTTGCAATTAGAAAACCTGGATGAACTGAAAATTGCAGCTTTCTAGGGAAACATGGGAGGATGGGGAGGATGTAGTCAACGCTCCTACCACAGAGGAAGCATACAATGATTTTAACTTCATCCTCACAAAAGCCTTGGACTCAGCATGCCCCAGGAAGAACAAGAGATCTAAAAGAAAACACAAGCCAAAACACTTCTCAGACAAGGAAGCACTCAGACTAAAAGAAGACTATTTTAACATCATCAAAGACAATATGAAGTGACAGGGAATCAAACCGATAAAAGAAGAGGCAAATGTAAAAAAGAAAACCTATGATCAAAGACTCAAGCTACTTTAGACAACAGGGATCCGCTAAATACATAGAAAGGGCAGTAAATAAATCAAAGGCCACATGGGAAGTGATAAATAACGCTCGAAATAAAAAGAAAAGCACTTCAGAGCTTCAAACTCCAAAATAAATGGAGAATTATCATCCTGTCCCAAAAAAAGTTGCTGACTGCTTTAACACATACTTCATAAATACAGCTGAAGAAACTCTAAGTAGAATCCCAGACTCTGAGAGAAAAGCAATTCAACCCATAGTCCATGAGCCAATAAAAAAACTAAACGCCATCACATATACAGATACATCAGAAAGTCATGGCAATCATCTCTGAAATTAAAGCCGAAAAAACTCTGCTGGCATAGATTGAGATCTCCTCCAAAATGCTGAAACACTGTGTGGACGAGCTTACCTTCCCCCTTGTCACTATCTTTAACAAATCTTTCAAAGAAGGAAAGTTTCCCTCAAGACTGAAAATCTCAAAAAATCTATCCCAAGTTTAAGCATGGTGAAAAGTCTGAAGTAAGCAATTACAGACCGATCTCACTTATTTCAACTTTTTCTAAAGTCTGTGAAAAGATTGTGTTAAGGAGACTGCTCGATCACTGCTCCATAAACTACCTTCTCAGTGATTGTCAGCATGGTTTCACTACAGGAAAATCTACCATCACAGCGATGATAAAGCTAACTGAAACCATTGTTGAACAACTTGGAGGCAGGTAATTTCTCAACAGCAATTCTACTCGACCTAAGTAAGGCTTTTGATTGCCTCAGTCACGAACTCATCATTAAAAAACTAACACACATGGGAGTAAGCGAAACTGCTAACAAATGGTTTCAAAGTTACCTCAAGGGCCGACAACAGCTAGTAGAACTGAAGCACACACACAGAGGAATCACAGAGGAAATAACGATCGAAACCTCTCCCAGTTCAAAGAGGAGTGCCTCAAGGGTCGGTACTAGGACCAGCACTTTTCATCTTGTTTGTTAACGGACATGCCACAGTACCTAGGTGATTTCTGCTCCCCTTTAATGTATGCTGATGATACAACGCTTCTGTTGAATGGACAATCACCAGACAACCTAGCAGTGTCATGCTATGTTGCTCTAAACATGGCATAACCAGTACTGCAATGGAAATGACTTGGTTGCAAACCCAAACAAAACCAGCCAGATAGCATTTGGAAGACGAGCATCTGAAGTCAAAGTTATACCAGAAGTACAAATGGAGACAAGTGTTAAGTTCCTGGGACTGACAATTGATGAGAAGATGACCTGGACACCACATATAGATTCCCTCTGCAAAAAACTTAACACCAGCATGTTTATGATCAAACAAATAATAATCCCTTAGTAACACGAAAAACTGCTAGAACAGCTTACTTCTCTTTTTTTGAAAGCCAGCTGAGATATGGCCTTGCAGTGTGGGGTGGCACATCAGCCACAAATCTACAAAGAATTCTGATCATCCAGAAGAAAGCAGTCAGAGTCCTGGCAGACCTACAACACATGGAAAGTTGTAGAGATGCTTTCATTAATCTAAACATTATGACAGTTGTTTCCCTGTACATATTAGAAGTAGTGTTACATGTCGATGGAGAATATCTGCCAAGAAATAGAGACATTCACAGTCACAATACCAGAAATGGCGCACTGTACAACCTCCCAGCACACCACATGAAGCTGTATGAATCTAAACCATCGTACATCGGAAGGAAATTCTTCAATAGGCTACCACAAGAACTGCAACACAAGAGAAGCTCCTTACTGAAAGCAGCGTTGAAAGAAATGGCTATTGGACAGACCTTTCTATTCTCTCGAGGAATTCCTACAAGGAACATTCCAGAACTGACCCAGCCACCTCAGAATAAAAGGCCATTGTAATTGTTTAAAACGTTGACACCATTTGTAATCTTGATGATTATAAATAAAGATAATTCTGATTCTGATTCTGATTCTGGTTGTGTAGCTTATAAGTCTATAATTAGAAGAGACTTACAGTTACTTGATGTTGTAATGGTGAGTAGTTAGTAGGCTATTTGTTGTTTAAACCACTAAAAACTTCACTTTTGATGGGAGCACTTTCACAGTTACTGATGAGTGTCCGCCATCTTGGATGAGTTTGTCATTCCTTTGTCATAAAAGTTGTTTAGAATAGCTGCTGTGGTCCTTGTGCATCTGTAGGAGTGGTTTAGAACTTGATTTATTTCTGCAACTTCC